>NC_091686.1:26400000-26700000 GCF_041296265.1 Equus caballus | reverse complement strand
TACCTCTCATCATGAGGCAGAAACGCATAAATATATAAAAAACAAAATGGGTGCATCCGGTACCTCTCTCAGCCCAGAAAGAAGAAAGACAAGTATACAGAAAGGATGCAAATAGGAAAACAGCAAGGAAAGGACACACGTGTCAGTAACAACTGCTACGGCACAAGGCCAAGAAATACCCAGGCCTAGGAGGAAACCTGGCACCATTTACCCCACCAAGAAGCACTAAAAAACAAACAAAACTGAACTTGTAAAGTGGGATAGGCAGCCTCTAAGACGGCCCCTGTGCTTTCTGCCTTCCAGTATTCACCCCACTGTGAAATTCCCTCCCTGTGAATGTGGGTCAGACCCAGTGGCTTGCTTCAAACAAATAGAATGGGCAAAAGTAATGGGGTGTCACTTCTGTGGTTAAGTTACAAAGGACTGTGACTTTTGTCTTGCTGGTAGACTCGATTTCCTTCTTGGCTTATACACTTTGATAAAGCAAGCTGCCCTGTTGGAGAGAGGCCTATGTGGCAAGGACTGAGAGAGCAGCCTCCAGCTAAAAGCCAGAGAAAAAGTGAAGTCCTCAATCTACTGGGCCACAAGGAACCGAATCCTGCCAACAAGTGCATGGGCTCGGAAGTGGACCCTTCTCCAGTGGAGCCTGGACATGGCTACAGCCTGGCTGACACTGTGATTGCAGCCTGTGAGGTGACCCTAAAGCAGAAGGCGCTGTTAAGCCATGCCTGGGTTCCAGACCCACAGAAACTGTGAGATAAGGAGATGGGGTATCGTATTTATAAAGGGGCGCCGGCTGATGTAGGTGCTTGTGAGAAACAAATCCTGTATACTGGGTCAGCTTATGGCCCGATTCGACCCTGCATCCCTTCATTCTCCTTCAGCACCATTTTTGGCATTAAAATACCCATTCTTTTGTAAAATGGTGGTGACAGTTGATTGTGCTGGGTTTGTTTTCATCCAGAGTTTTCAGAATACAGAATGTGAACCTGCGTTAGTCTCCCTTTTGTATTTCCTTTTGAATTATATTATTCTGTAAAATCCAAAACCCATGGAACAACTAGCCTTGGTTAACTGACTTATTTTACAGATAAGAAAACTGAGGCCCAGAGAGGGTGAGTGACTGGCTCAGGGACACACAGTAGTTTGCTTATAGAAAACTCTAAAATGGCATTGAACGAGACAAGATATAAAGACGTAAAGCCAAGAGCATGAAGCTAAGCACTTAGCAGGTTTTCATGTAAATGAAAACGTGTCTTCAACTGATTTTCAAAGTATTCATTTATCTTAGTGTAATAAGAAGGGGGGAGGGTGTGGATTTCAGTTTCTGAACAATTCAGAACACTCGATTCAAGTCCTCTCGATTGCTGCTGGAAAAACAGTACCTTCCACCTCACAAGGAAAAATCCACGTGTCCAGTGAGTTATACAAAAATCAGTGTTCATAGAAGAAACATTTCAGAAACATCATCAGGGGGCAACACTCACTCCTGGCATCTGTTTAATCGTGCTGGCCTCGAGTATCTAAACGGCGCGGCGGCCAAAAATCACTGGAAAGAAGTATGAAATTGGAGAAAAGGGAACTGAAAGCAGGAGGATCAAAGAAGTCACCACCAACTTGAAAAAAGTAATAAAAGAGCTAGAAAGGGAGTTAAAAGAGGCAATGCATGACCAAAATGCCAACGGGCACACAGAAGAAAAGGGGACGAGGAAGATAAAACGGGGGGACTTTCAAATCTTGGTTAAATGTTCATTAAATAATTTGTCACACATATTAAAGCCCGATTGTCGCTTTTTCCCCTCCCGGTGCTCATTCGGGAACAAAGGCCTAACCAGAGCTATAAAGCAAGGCAGAGCAGACACAGCGATGAGGTGCCACGGCCTCACAAAGCCAGGCGTACTTTCCCTCTCTTTGTTTTTAACAAGAAAGGGCTGATCTTTCCTCAGTGCTAATGTGTACTGTTGTTGGTTTAAAACGCACAGCCAGGAGGGCTTCGGTTCTGCACTACGGAAGCCCGTCTAGTCCTGGTTACTATTCTGCATGTGGCCTCAGTGGTTGCTCAGGCTTGTAGACGGTGTTTACACTTAATGCTCACAGGGAGACTCAGACCTTCTGAGACAGACACAGAGCCATCATTAGGAGAAGGGAAATGTAGAAGCAATGGGAAGAGAAGCAACCCTTTCTTGTCTGACAAAACAAGGATGATGATGATAACAATAATAATAATCATAAATGTTTACTGATTATCTAGCATGCTCTGAATGCTATATATTCAGGATCTTTAATTCTCAACATAGGTCAATAATAAGAATACCGGCTAATGTTTATTGAGCATCTAGCACATTCTAGATACTATACATTCATGAGCCCCTTCAGTTCTCAACACGAGCCCATAAAGTAGGTATAACATCGCAGTTTTACACAAGAATCTTAATCAGGTTGTGAAATGTGCCCAAGGGTTAGTGTGGGATGGAGCTGGGGTTTGATCCGAGAGCTGCCCAGCTCAAAAGCTTATCCTGTCTTTCCCACGCCTTGCTGCTCTCTCCTTACATATTTTCCCTCCATACAAACACTTCTGGGTAGATCCTTTATGTGGCACTTGACCTGGGAGCCTGGGGCGGAGGGGGACCGGGTTCTGGTCCCACCTTCTAGGTGTGTGACTCTAGCCGCATCCTTTTCTTTATCACCACATCCTGAACTGCAGTCCCCTGGTCACCCCAGAGAGACTAATGATAAGGAATGTATTAATGACTGCCATTCATTAAGCACCTAATCGTCCTTCATTTATTCATTTACAAATATTTACTGAGCATTTACTTTATGGACCGGAGATACAGTAGCACGAAGGCAAAGACAGTGCTTTCAAGAGAGGAGGAGACAGACAGTAAATGCAAAACTACAGAAGTTACTTTTCTAAATTACATTCATGTTAAATGTTCTGAAGGAGAAGTTCCAGGGGCCCTCCGTTCACTCGCACAGCACATAGTTACGGAGCGCTCTCCTGCAGCAGACGGCATTATGTAATAAGCACTAAGCACATGATGGGGATTCTTGATCCAATGCTTCCTTAGGTATGATGTTTGGACTGAGTTTTGGGGGATGAGTAGAAGGTAACTAAGGGTGGAGGAAAAGGAGCGTTCTAGACTGAAGAACAGTATGCTTCAACACCCTACAGGAGAATGGGGCTGGAAGTGGCTTGAGGTAAAGTTGGTTGAGTAAAAGAGGACCAGATAAGGCCAGATGCCTTCCCTGTAATTCTCACTTGCCTTCAAAATGGCCCTATAAAATAGATAGCATTCCCATTTGACAGAAGAGAAAACCATGCGCACACCTATTCAATAGCACCTGCTCAAAAGCCATTATCCCATCCTTTTTCCTTTCCATCAGATCTTGCCCCCCACTCTAGAGACATAAAATGCCAGAAATGCACTTTCCTAGCCTCCCTTGCACCTAGAATATGGACAAGTAACTCAATCCTGGCCAGTGGGAGCTAAGGGGTGTCTGTTAGGGAGGACATTTCTGAAACAGAACATTCTCCACCTTGATAAAGGAAGGAGGCATGCAAGGAGGGACCCCATCCCTCCCAAGCTTCCTTCAGACCTTATCATGTAGGATGCAATGGTTGGTGCTGCTGCAGCCATTTTATAAGCATAAAGGAAAAGCCAAGACAATCACAAAGGAGTTGCCTATATAGTAGCTAAATGAAACCCTGGCTGCCTTGGGACTTCTGAATATATGAGAAAAACAAACCTCTCTTATTCCAACCACTTTTAACTGGGTGGTAATAACTCACAGCCCCAAACATCTAAACTAATGTAGAAAATGAGCCTCAAAGAGAATAAAAAGGGAGGAAATCTGAGTTTTGAATACAGGTCTAAAGATTCTAATTCCTTTGCTGTTTTCTTGCTCTACCATATCCCCTGGCCTCTGAATTGAGCAGACCCAGTAAACTGTAAAGTTCCAGATGAAGTGAGAGATCACTAATAAAAGCAATGCCAACGATAATCCGGAAAAGTAAGAAGAATGTTTGAGGCCGCGGGGGCATGATCTCGGCGAGAAGAGTCCAGCCAGTGGGTCCTTCTGTGGGGGTCTGAGGGATGCTCGAGTGTGGCTCAGTCATCGTAGGGTCCTTGGAGTCTGGTTTTCTAACATATCTGGACGGGCAAGAGCAAGTCAGCCAGAGAATTCAACTCTCGCTCAGGAGTCTCAAAATATTTAGATTAGTGAAATATAGGCTGAAATTTATACTCTGAAAATCATATTTCCTCTTCCCAACACAGAGAAAAAGACTCCTGCTTTCTAAATGTGCCAATAAAGACTCAAACAGGGGTCTTGTCCTTGATAGGATCTAGAGTGTAGTCAGCTGCAGGTATTCAAAGGGGCGGGGGAGAAGTATTTTTCTAAAATACTAATTTAAAGAACAAATCAACATCTATTATCTCCTTCATTATGCTTTAAATTGTACAACTATAAATCACCCTGCAGCGGGTTATTCAAGGGCAGAATTACCCAGCTTGGCTTTCCCAAAGGTTAGAAGAATGACATCTTGTGCTTTTTCTAGTTATAATTTATAACTTTGCAACAGAACCAGCGTTGCAGGCCCATCCATTAGCAGGGTAGCCGCACATCTGTTAAAACTCAGCACAATGGCTGGCTTTACACGGCCACAGGAAACGTAACCCAATCGTTTCAGAAGTTCTACAAACTCAAGCCATTTTTTAATGTAAAAGGATTTGAAAATGCAGTTCCCTAAAACATCTGCTAAGCTCTTGCTACCCTAACACATGATATTCTTTCTACTGTTACCTGCCAACACAAATATTTGGTTGCACAAAACACCCTGAGAGGCACGTGATGTGCTGGGCTTCAAATTTACATACCGATCCGCAAAGGGCTGGCTTGGACCTAGGAACCCTAGCTAAGATGTTGTTTACCAGAACTGAAAGCTTATGTGCGGAAAGATGGAAGGAGGGCTAATTTCATGAAGGTGCTTTCAAACATTTGAAAAAGAAAACATAACCGCACAACTAGATATATACATGGCAGGGGCGCTGTGGTGCATTTGACAAAGCAAACTGACTTGGGAACAGCTGGTGAAGGGCCTGCAGGCTGATAGACCATTTTCTTGAGCAAGTTGGGTAAGTGCTCTGTGCTTTTTAAATGGAAGATACCATTGTAGAACTGTGGTGAGGAATAAATGAAGACATATATGTTGATACATAAAGCATCATGGCGTCTGGCCTAAACTGCCAAGTTACATCTTACTTGAGAGTATGGCAGGAATCTAAAGTCATCACACATGGCAACAAATGAAAACAGCCAAAATTATCTTTGAAAATCTCTTATGCCACCAGATAATACAATACACCTGGCTTTGTGAATTAAGTCCCATAGAGTAATATGCATGTATGAACATATTATATATACTAACATACACTATATATTAATGCATACATATGCAAAATATAATTTGAGAATATTTTAATTGCATAAAAGAGAGACAGGAAATTGCATAGACAGACAGGAAAATAAACATATAAGGCACACATGATGGATGTGACTTCATTATCAGAGAGCTCCCGGCAAACTTTAGGTTCCCTTAAAATTTTCAAAAGCTAGTTGAAGAATCCTATGTGTTTTTTTAAACAACATTAAAAAATAATCTTATTCCCATTTTTACCTATTATTTTTATTTAATCATAAATTGGAGGGAGAGGGGACAAAGGCTTCTCCCTCAGACCCCCCAATACTCCTGTCCTGTCCTCTAGACCTCAAGAGGAAGAAGTGACAGAGACATGGCTTTACCAGTAGGGGTCGCTGCACTGAGAATTAATCCCTATGAGTTTCTCATTAGTGATTATTATACTGCAGGCGGCCAAAATGGAAAAATTAATTAATTTCAAAGTGATAATGCATTTACAGCAACAATTAGAAATGTATAACTGTAAAAGGGCAACATTTAAAAGACAGATTACATTTAATAAAGTTGCACAAGAACATCCAATTGTAAAATTACTGATCTGCAACAATATTCCTTAAAGAGGCACTTAAAATAGCCTGACTCCATGAAGGGTGACCTAATTACTGTAACTAAAATCACTGTAGTCACAGCAAGTCACAGCAAATAAAAAAGGGACGTTGATATTAGAATACTGCTGTTTAATACTTAAGGGAGCCAGCTACAGTGGAGAAGGGAAGACAGGGCTTCCAAGCACAAGGCTGGGTTATGTTTCTTCTTTCCCTGACCTTGTACAATGGAATGTATACTCCAGCAACACTCATGTCAAAAGAAAAACACATTCTCTGAAGGGAAGTGCAGAGGGGCTATGAAGCACAGACAGAACACTAGCCATCTGGAGATGGAGACATCGCATCTATGCTAAGCTTTTTCTTGAGCTTTTAGGAATCCATCTTTTCACAGGGTGGGAATGGGGGTGCAACTACATGGCTTGTGTCCAAAAATATGTTTGCATTAAAATGGCAGAAGTGCAACTTCATCCATGAAACAAATGTCTTATTGTGATAGAAGCAACGCCAAGCAAAGCCCAGAGGGATGAAACGTGTGTCTTTTCCAATAAGCCCAGTCTGTCCCACCAGTGAAATAGAGTGATCCTATCTACGCTCACGCCGACTCCTCTCCCACATACAGACTCCTAAATGTTTATGGAAGAGAAGTGATTGGTTGTGAGTTTGACAAGTAAGTCCAGAGTTCCCATTCCACCCCTTAATAAACCTAGTCATGTGGAACTCTGATGGCTAAGAAATACCAACAAACACCTAAATATATAAAGATATTATTACAGAGGATTTTCCTAAGAATCTCAACTTAGCTGCATATTTCATAACCTTCCTAATCTATATGCTGATCTAAAAAAGTGCATTTGCGGCACATAAAAGATGCTATTCTCCAGTTAACTGGGGATGGACACATGGAAATTCCACTTCATAATGGCTTCCTCAGGGACTGGATGTACTATTGGAGACCACTAAACCAGGCTCTCTCCATCTAGACACCCTTCCTGCCTTGGCAATAACCCTCTCCCTAGGCCTTTGGGGCCAGCAACAGAGGTCCCCCAACCACCAGTACCACCAGACTCCCAATTTAGACTCCTTTAGTCTTCTGACCCTTGTATCCATCAGCAGCAATTGCATTTTGGAGAATAACCTTCAGGACCAAGGTAATACTCACAACAATAAGAAAAACAACCATCATGGCAAGAGGTACTGCATACCTACTTATACAACAGACACTGTGCTAGGCACATTATTTAACTCTACTTTCCAATATGGCAGCCATTAGGCACATGGGGCCATTTAAATTTAAATTAATTAAAAATTCATCTCCTCAGTTGTATTAGCCCCTTTTCAAGGGTTCAATAGCTACACGTAGCCCGTGGCTATCCTTTCAAATAGCCAGATTAAAGTCATTGCAGAAATTCTATATCCATTATTATGGTTGTTAGATCCGTTATTGTCAACCCTCACACCAACCTGTATTGCCATTTTGGTGGCTCAGAATGGTTAACTGTCTTACCCAAGCTACCCCAGTTCGTAATGGTAAAAGCTAAGCCTTGACCATTAGGATCATTAGCAGGAAAGTGACTTGGTCCACTGCCCTAGGTTGCTACTTTGTAACTGTTTCCCCACCAGGTAGCCATGTGGAATCCCCTCTCTAGGACAGCGAATGTACTTACCTCCCCTGCCTACTAGGAACATTCCAGCACTCCTGATACAATTAGGCAAAACCTGGGTCTTTGGCGACATCTCCACTTTTTCTCCACACCCTCTCAAGGGTTATCTGCTCATTTTCCCACATCCCTCTCATCCAGGGCCAGAAAGACCACTCCTTGTTTTATCTGTTGCCCAAGGCTGCTCCCAGCAGGCTGAAGCACAGGGGACCAGGGGAGGGGGACAGCTGAGGCCTCTGCACACTGGCTGGGAAGCAGGACTCAGACATTCAGGCTGGGCATCGGGCATCATTGGGATGAGCTCCAGGTGTGGTCGTTCACTGAGTGCCAACCTTCTCCTAACTCTCCATGCCTCCAGGGCTGTAAGGCAACACTGCTACCTCCATTTTCAAATCCACATTCTGCTTCCCCACTTAGCTTGAGTCCTGACCATAGTTACCCCTCAAACAGCAACAGTCTGATATCAGGACACGGTTGCCTGCCCAACTTAATTTGCTGGCACTTTTAGAAATCCCCCTATTAGGTGCAACAAGCCAACAATCAAGCCTGACTTTGCTAAACACATTCTAAGTTAGGTAGTAGACAATAATAGACTCCTCCCCCCAAAACAGAAACAGTCACTCTGTCTTTTATTTTACCAGATCCTGTCTTCCTCCCCCTCCCACCTGCCCTTGTCCAGAGTCCCTAAGCCCTGGGATCCCATCACAGAATAATAGTTTCTATCATTTTCTGTCAAAAAGCCCTCAGCCACGGGAGTCCACACCAAATGGGGAGATGGTTACACCACCCTCCATCATATTCCTTGTACTCCAGACCCACCTCTAAGTCTTTCTCATCACATTCTTCTGATTGGAATAATCCTGGAGGAAGAAAAAACCTAAACTCTCTGATGTCATAGAAAGGAGTTCCTAGCTCCTATCAATGAACAAATACAAGTGATAAAATTCAAGAACCAAAGATTTCAAATTATATTGGATGATTGGCCTGTTGGTCTTGAAGGCTCAGGGCCAGCAGAAAATGAAGAGAATGCTCCTCTCTTCTCTCCTCCCTCCTGAACTTGGACAGTTCATCCACACTCCTGTCAACGGCACTGGCACCAGTTCAGACCCATATGCTTTCCTCTGACATCTATTGAAGGCCCTAACCGAGTACGAGCCAAAATCATGTGCAGAGAAACCCTCGTAGGGAGCCTACTCTTATGCAGTGGAAGGCCAGATGATGGGAAAACTTCAGAACCCTGTGATACACATGGCAAGGGGTTTCCTTCTTTCCTTTTGGATATCATCTCCACCTTGGACTTGGAGAACTGCTCTCCATGGATCCTCTCACTTCCTCTGACTATGTTGGCTTTGCATAAGAACCATCATAGAATAATTAGATTACAATAAAAGACACACTTATTTATTTTCTCCTAAGCAGTTCAAAAGATTTTTGTTGTAGTTTTAAAAGTCATCCACAAACACGAAGGTTAAGGACGGCCGGTTGGAATGACTGCCAGAGAAGAAGGCAGACCGTGTTCAGAGGCTGTGGGGTCATTTGCCCAGGAAGTTGGAGATGATGATTTGACTTATGACACTCGTAAAGGCCAAAATGTGTTTGGGGAATGGGTTATTTCTGAGGATTGGATGTTACATTTGGTTAACTTGAATAGCGGCATCCACTAATAGGAAAACATTTTCAAAGGCCTATGGATTAGAAAAGTACTACACCAAATATAATGTGTAAAATGTGCATTCTTCATTCAAACTACTTCTTACTAAAATGCTTTCATGGAAGAAGTTTCTAGATATGGTTGTTATACGATCAACAAAAACGTAAAAACTTCATATTTACCTTTGTGAACATTTCCAAATTTAACCTCAGGAGTGTGATTCATTCAAAGGATTCATCTTTGGGGAAGTAAAAATAAAACACACTTCTAGCCAACGAAGGATTCTCCAGGAGAAATTTACACTCATTAAAAGAAGACTTTAGAACATCAGACACAGATTCTCAATGGAAACAAAGGAATCACATCTACTGATAATTCAATAGTCATAAATCCAAGTTTTTCACTTACTAACACAAAACAGTTTTCAAGCACTATGCTTGCTGAATCATAATAAAGAAATCACATCAAAAGACAACAGCCATCTCTATCAAGCTTTTCAGCCATACTTATAATACCATATCGAAAAACCACATCTTGTATCCAGACCTCCGAGATATCTTTAGAGAAACAGATGTAATCTAAAGTCGATTGAAATGTGTTCAAGAGCCCTTTCCAATGGCTTTAATAGGCCTGATGATGTGATTATCAGGACCAGACTCATCATTACAAGAGGCAAGAGGCTGAAGAAAACACACGCTTCTGGGTTTCTCTAGGACCCTTTCCACACACGCACACTCAAAGTGTTTATAGCAATAGAAGCCGTTCACTTACCATGGACTTGGTGAAAGGCCTGGCCAAGGTAAACAGCAGTGTGTACACCCACCAGTTGCGATGAATGGAGGAGTACATCATATTTCCAGGATGCACCGCGTTCGACGTGACCCCACGCGGAGAGAGGCGACGATGGAGCTCATTGGAGAAGAGAATGTTGCACAGTTTGGACCGGTTGTAAGCCAGCATGGCCCAGTAGTCACTTTTAGATGGAGAAAGTCGGCTAAAGTCTAGTTTTCCCGAGGAATCGTTAATATCGGTAAATCTAAAAGAATAGGAAATATGACATGAAGCGGCCAATCTCTGACTTCTGATACAGCTTTTTATTTTTATTAGAAATCTGAGGAAACTAAACAGAGCCTACTGAAAACTCAATTGTGCAAACATTGGAACGAAGTCTCCCTTAAAAATAGACAATGGTGATTTAACAATATAAGCCAATTGGATCCAAAGATAGATTTAATAAAGGCCCAAACTCATAAATGGAGCTGTCTTAACATACTGCACTCCCCCTGCCTCTAACATATATTTTTCAAAACCTTCAACGGGAAGTTCAAGGATAATTAAATTAAACAGAAAAGCATCTTAAATAGAGGGCTGCTGCTTTTGGAAGCAGAAAGATATCACATTCCTAACCTTTGACGGGGCTTTCCTGGGTTATTTTAGCCAACCCTTGAGCCCTCTGTATTTTCATTTGAGCATCCAAGTAAATATAGATGAGTCTTGCTGCCTCCAAGACTCTTTTCCAGATTAAAAATTAATGATTATAAAGGGGTTATAACCTTGGTGAGGTGCCATCGATAGTCTTATATGTTTAAAAGATAAATGTAAACAAGGCCAAAATGAGTTCTGGCAGAGTCTACTGTTTTTAAGTATACCCATGGCATGGATACGCACAAATCAAAGTAAGTAGTTGATGTTTTATAATTGGGTCTGACGGAGTCGTTAAACACCAGCTGTTTGTTTCTTTCCCTTTTTTTCTCTCTCTTTCTTCTTCTTCTTTTTTTTTTTTTAAATAACAACAAAGCAGTGACTGCTCAAAAAAAAAAAAAACAGATCGTAACAAAAGGAATTTTCTAGATGGTGGTCTCTTCTTTGTTGAGGACCCCTCATAATTTGTGTCACTAAATTAACTCTGGGCATTTGCTCTGAGTAATAAGAAGCATTACGAGAGTCCTCTAGATCACTGCTATGGAAAACAAAAGGTAAAATGAAAATTACAGGAGAATCTGGTTGTTCCTTAAAATGAGCGGCTCCGGTTGAGCTACAACCAAGAAAAGCATCACAGGGGCAGATGAAATTCACGTTTTAGTGGAATTTAAACATCCCTTTTTCAGGACTCCATCAGTGACATCCAATTTCTAGTGTTAAATGACATTGCTGCTCTAAAGTCATCAACAAAGCTGACGGCCACAAATGTCATCATGGATCCAGCAATGAGACCTTGAAACTAATTGTTGGCTGCCGGTTTCCAAGTCCCCAAACCACAGGAAGAGCCCAGAACTTCTGAGCCTAATCATCTAAGGCAGTGGGACTTAGCGGGAAATTTGAAACTTTATGGGGGCCTTTTTCTGGTTGTCATAATGATCACCGGCAGGGGCCGGGGATGGTAGATGTCCCGCAATGCAGGCAGCATCTTGCTTAACGCAGACAAGCTCCACTGGACATTCATGTAGATGAAAAGCCTCAGTATAATTATCTGAGCCTGGAGCCTCACTGTGTTTTACGTACATCCACAGTTTTTATATCCACTGCATTTCCAGGAGTGTAGTGCAACAACCACGTACATGAAGAATGAAAGCACTTTCAGATTTTGTGGGTTCTGGGGGAGATGAGGCTTGACCAGATGCTAGTGGTATTTGCCGCACACCTGTTAACAGTCTGCATTTGCAAGTGATTTATGGGTGGACACGCACATCTGATTACTTACCTTTCCTGTAGACCTGCCCAAGCATTTACATGTTGAAACACATGCTATTTTGCCTCACATTTTTAAAATTTATATTACAGTTAGGCAAGCATATTGAATTAAAATGTATTTGTGTAGGGAAGTTATTTCTGAACTTTATTTCAACATAGTAATAAGGCATTACAGGAAGAGCTGTTAAAAAGGACTGTTGAGTTGAAACCCAATGATCCAAGATATGGTCCATGTCTTAGAAATCCCACCTCCTCTGAGTAGAAAAGAGCATTAGAAATTTAGACACTATCTAGAAGGTATGGGATAAATATAACAGTCTCCACTCTCACTCTCTGCTTTTCTTTCATTACCCGTTGCTGATAACATTTCTTGGCATTTTTGTTTAGCCCCACCCAGCTCAGGAGCCATTTCTTCCAGGAAGCACTCCCTAATTAACTCTTGAATTGCTGGATGTCACAATGATTTCGTAGGTGGCAGTGGGAGATAGATTCACAGAAGCCATGCAAAGGAGATTGCAAAACAAGTTTCCATGGAAATGAAGTATCCATTCTCCGGGACCCAGTCTATGATACTCCTCGTGTTCAATGACCCTGCCACCCTCCAACATCAGTAACAAAGCAAGTCATGTCACCTTTGCATTCTGTCTGTACATTGTGCCTCAGTCCTTACCACACCACATTGTAAGTCATTTGTCCACCTGTTTTCAACCCTAGACTGTGAATTTCTGGAAGGTGGACAGATGTTGCCTGGCACACGGCACAGACTAAATACTGGATTAGAGGACTGAAGTTTGATCATAGCTTCGGAATTCCAAACGAAGGGCCAAGTTTCCTTATTACAAAAAGATTTGTTTCGATCCCTGCTCAAAAGGGGAAATTTACCATAAGTTCAGATCCTCTATGTTCCTCATTAATATGTGCATGTGGCACTTTTAATGTTTAAAATGAGTTTAGAATGAGAAATTAGATGGAACCAGGTTCCAGGAACCAGATGGAAGGAAGGTTTCAAGATGGAGGAGCACAGCCAAATATAGGCCCGCCTTCTGCAAAGGCACCCCCACGCCCCGCCCCCCCTGCCCCGCCCATAAGCCCATGAGTGGACCCCTGATCTCCTGCCCTGAGGCTGTCCTGGGCAGCAAACTCATTTTTAAGGTCTGACTAGCTTGTCTTCACAACCCCCCAGGAAGCAGGAAGGGTAGGCAAGCTTTCTGATTCCCCTGAGCCAGGGCAGGCTTCCTGAGAAACGACCATGTTCACTCTCTCTCAGCTGAAGAGGCAAACAACTCTTCACAGGCCGCCTAGTCTATCTTCAAGTTGAAAACTTGACAGAGCCAAACAACGAAGTCTTAATAGCATTATCCTCCTACGAGCACACTAAAATGTTAACATTTGATTTCTGGACATTAACATTTGCTGTTTGAGGGGACCTCTATCTTATATTTCTATACATACTGCTCCTTTATTTTTTTTTAACTGAGGATTTTTCAACTACCAAACTAAAATAATTAGGCTGGATTCTATGCAGACAAAAGCTAGTATGTTCAAAGAATAGGACTATACTTGCATCAGAAACTCTGTGAGTGTGTGAGTGAGTGTGAGAGTGTGTGTGTGTGTAGCAACTTGACACTCAACACAGCTGCAGCCATTTAAAGTGGTTGAGTCCGGGCTCCGTTCTTTTCATTCCATTTTAATTGTGATCTGAAAAATTTTCACAGCAAGGAAGTCAAGTTCTCATTTGAATATGATGTATTTTAGGTATGCAGAAACTCACTTCACTTGCTCAGACTCCAGATAAGTAACTAAAATACAGTGAAGACACAGGGAGGCTAATAAATATTTTGCCTTGGGGCAGTCTGGTATAATATTTTCTGCAAACATAGGACTTTATTTTTCCCCCAACAGGGGGTCTTGACTCCAACGAAGAGATTCCACCAAGGTTTATGGAGGTAATTAGATATCAACACTTCCATTTTATAACATGGTTTAGGGCTCCGGGTCCTTGAGCAGTGAGTGAGGACTTTGCCAGTACTGCGCACCCAGTATTCACACCAGCTCTTGGGTGCCATGGGCAGCAGTACAAGGGTAATAAACAAACCAGCTTGGGGGAATGAACATTCTGAAAAATACCCTTTAATATGTGGAAAGGATAATCAGAGAGCAGAAGACAAGCGCCAATCATCAGACAGGAGTGGGCCCGATAACACATTTCAGGAAGACCTTGTCTATAAACTAAAATGGATCTAATTCAGGAGAGCAAGGCCCTACTTTCCCATCCACCTTTTAAATGAAATTAAGATTCAGATCTCCAAGGTAGGCATGAATTACACAGCAGTTAAGGAGAGAACAAAGACGTCACATGAAATACCATTTGAGATACAGATTTACAAAGGGAAGGGAGCAGCTGACAATTCAACATAATCTCCCATTAAATACCAGCTCATTTAAACATATCCCGTGGTGCCCTCCACATCTGGCAAACGAGTGGGGCTGGCAGATTTATTTCCAGAGCTCGCTCTCCCTCGCCTGCCTCCACAGTAGCCTCCCTCACTCCTGAGCAGGGCCACTCCACTTTCTTTCACAAACCTGGTGTGATTTGCAAAGATAAGGGTATCCAGATTTTGTTACCACCTAATTACTAGATGTTTCATGTCTTTTAAGGCAGGGGAGGATTATTACTGGCATTTTCCTTTCATTTCAGCCACCATAAATTTAAAGTGGTAAAACTAAATCTATCTGCAGTGTGTCACTTATACCCTAAGCCCCTGTGTTTGGGAGTGATAAAGGGTTCTGGCTAACCCTTGGCTGGTCTCTCTCTTCCGAGTCCCAGGGGTTACATTTTATGGAAGCATGATTAAAAAAATAAGCTTCATTCCGGGTCACTAAAACATTTCAGGACTTAAGACGCAGGAGAAGGGGAGAAAAATAGGCCCTTGCACATTATTTTTTTCCAGCCATTTTGCTGAGAGGGAAAGCTCCCAACCACACCAGAAAATCTCCCTGACATGGATTAAATCCAGGCTCACCCAGCAAGTCCTTGGTCTCCTCCCAGTCCTTCTCTTAAGACAAACAGTTGTTTATCCAACTCTAGAAACAAATATGCTGCAAATACAAGGAAATTTTCAAGTGTCTTTTTAGTCAATTGAATATTCTCCTAATGGTAATAGAAAAGAAGTGCCATCTGATGCTTTAATTGAATTTTTAACCAAAAGAGGCATGGCCAGATTTCTAATATGTTCTAACTACAGTACTTCCCTTTCTACAATTACACAGCTAATGTCTGCATTGAATTCCCTAATTTCTCATTATAAAACAATTGGATTTCATCTCTCCGTCCTTAATTGCATTGTTTCTCCTGCTAAAATAACGGCACATTCTTCTTGGTGAGACGTTGAAGTTGTTGAATGACAAATCAATAAAGGTCAGGCATTCAGATTTAATCAATTATTATTCCATCTCGAAGCAAAATCAATGAGGGGCTTGAAGTACAGTTGTAAAAACAGTCCACGTTACTGTAGACAATACCCCCCAATAATCCCCCACGATCACAAAAGAAGGCCTCAGAAAATTAAGTAAGCTAGGTTGAATACACCCACACTTTTAAGGGAAAGATTAATCAAAATTATTTGCAGAAAGAGAGGCTTGGCAAAGCATTAGTTGGTTTGAGGAAGGGGACAAGTGAAGAAAACACCAAATTTGAACTCACCTATGGGACTCCGAGGAGACCACAACGACCCTGGCAGGGGCTGAGCAGCACAAGACATCCTGGAGGAGCTGGACGAGGAAGAAGTGCCCCAGGTGGTTCACCTGGAAGGTGGTCTCCAGGCCATCTTTTGTGAGGCTCCAGGGTAGAGCAAAAGCTGCTGCGTTGCACACAAGCACATGAAGAGACCTGAAAAATAAAATAGCCAAGGTCATGTGGATGTAAACACTCTCAAACCAAGGATGATCCATGCTCCCTTGGGAATAACCAGTTCCTTGCTGTCTTCAAGTTTCCAATGAGTTGGAAATGGGATGCCCTAGGATGTCGCATCTTCAACCATTCTGCTGGGGAAGGACTTGGACCTTGAGTGCACACCTGTCGTGGGTTGCTGGGGATAAGGGGGTTCCTGTGACGTGAGGCTTCCAGTGCTAAAACCGGGACAATATCAGGCCAGGTTCTACCGCCTAATTGAATCTGTGCTTCTTAAACCATCCAGTTCTCAGCTTTTTTGCCTGTAAATCAAAATAGCCTTTAAAGTTGTTATAAGGAATAAAGGAGATAATATGCTATAAAAGGGCAGACACAGGAACCAGCACTTCGTAGGTGCTAAGGAAACATATCAAGGGGGAAAGGCTCTGTCTAAAGAGACAGACACATGTTGTTTAAATATATGTTTTTAGAGGTCAGATGAAATCTATATTTTAGAAAAAGCCAGGGGGTAGGTAAGCAGAAGTCTATTATATTTTCTCTTCTTTTCTACATATTTAATTTGTTTCATAGTAAAATTGTTAAAAATAAAAGCCATTCATGTGAATCAAAATCCCAAATCCTCACAAAGAAATTGTACTTGTGGGAAATCATCCCAAGGTACTAATACGAATTGTAAAAAGAAAATAGACTCAAGGCCAGCCACAGTCTTTGTAATTGCAACAGAAAAGCAACAAATTACAAATAAAGTAAAAGTACAATTGGGAAATAATTAAATCAATTCAAATAGATGCAGGTGATAGAATACTATGCAGCCATTAAAATGATAACGAATAAACCAATCTGCTGACCCTGTAAAACATTCAAGTTATAAAACCAAATGTATAATATTGTATGATCACATACACACACACAAACAATGGTGATGAAGTTTACTCAAAAATGTTAGCAGTAGTTTTCTTTAGGGGTAAGTGGAAACGAAAATGTCCTACATTGTTTTATTTCTAAGTTTATCTGTATTTTATTCCTTGTTTCCATAATTAACATGTGGTATCTTTATAACAAGGAAAAATGCAATCAAATAAATGCTTTATAGGAAAAAAAAGCATTTCAGGAATTTAGCTAACACATACAGACTGAGAAAAAGAGACAGGGTGGGGGTTTATAGGAGCACTGAATTAACAGTTCAAAGATGTGCATTTTGTCCCACTTTCAGACAAAACACCAAAGTCTTTGAGTTTCTCATTCCTTCTCGTAAAATAAGGGGCTGGAAATTGATGGCACTCAGTTTCCTCCCATAGCTCAAATTCCACGTCAATGGCTTGTAGGTAATATTTCCTATGTTATATAGAAACAAAATATTTCCTATACTTCCATTAAAAAAAAAAATCCAATGTTCTTTTTGTAGAAACTTTTCATAGAGCTAATACTATTTGCAACAATCTCATTTTGTTCCCATCCTCATGGAAAACAGTAGCCTAAGAGTCACAAGTTTTTAAAAAGAAACTTGGAATGCAGTTAAGGGAAGCATAAAGAAAAGTCTTTCTAAAAATAAAATTAAGCTGTTGTCTAAAGAAAGTAAAAAAGAAACATAATGGCAATGATACAAAGGACTCATATGTTTATTATACAGAGCGTTTACAAATCAATAAGAAAAATATATTCTAAGAGCCTAACAGAAGAATTGAAAATGACATTTAAAAAATTTATAAAACTAGATTACAGAATAACTAGTACAAGATTTAACATTTTAAACCCCATTAGTGGCAAAAATTAAAATAAGATATTTTCTGCCCATTAGCAGATTTATTTATATTATTATATTTGTATCACCTCATATAAAGGTGGTGAGAATATATATTCCCACACCCTGAATATTAAGTTGAAAATATACAACATGAGACTTAGAATGATTCACATTATTTCATGCAATAATCCTGTCTCCAAGCAGTGGAGTATGTAGGCAGCAGTGCAGAGGCAGAAGCTCATACCTTTAGGGAGAGAGATTTTATCACTGATAATGTTTAGACTTGCCATTGCAAGATGATAATAAAAAGCAGACCAACTTTTAGTCAGTTTTATTATTGGCTTTGAATTCTCCACAAACAATGCTTCCTCATTTTGCCTGTACACGGCAGACCGTCGCACAGCCACCTCCTGTCCCCTTGATATGCCCTTGCTCCTGTAGTGGGTTAAATGGTGGACTTCAAAACATATGTCCACTAAGAACCTGTGAATGTGACCCTATATGGAAAAAGGGTCTTTGCAAACATACTTAAATTCAGGATCTTGAGATGAGATCATCCTGGATTAAGGTGGAACTAAATCCAACGATGAACGTTTTTTACAAAAGAAGACAAGGGCAGAAGACACACAGAAAGAGATGTGAAGGCAGAGGCAAAGACTGAAGTGATGCATCTAGTAGCCAAGGAATGCCAAAGATGGTCCTCCCACACCAGAAGCTAGCAGAAGGGCATGCAGTAGATTTCCCTCAGGGCCTCCAGAAGGAACCAACCCTGCAGACACCTTGGTTTCAGACTTTGGGCCCCCAGAACTGTGATAGACTAAATTTCCATTGTTGTAAGCCACTAAATTTGTGGTAGTTTGTTACGGCAGCCCTCAGAAACTAATACACTTTCCAAGATTCTTTCTTAAGGAAATAATAAAAATTTGTATAAAAGTTTATACATAAGGATGAGTAATAATTATACATAAATGAGCTAGATTTATAAAATTGTATGACCTAGAACAACTTAAAATCCAACAACAGAAGAACGGATAAATCAGCAATGATTAAGTCAGAGGTTCCCAAATTTCTCAATTTAATTGAAAAAGCAGGAAATCAAATTTTGTATGTGTGATTCCTATCCTTTCCCCCCCAAAAAGTTTTCTATACATACAGTCAACAAGACAGAAAATAGAGAAAAATGTTAGCTCTGGATGTGTGGGATATCATTAGAGTACTTATTTCTTTTTTATAGTTTTTGGTATTTCGTAAATTTTCTACAATAAACATGAATTAATTTCTTAAAGAATTTACTGAGATATAATTCACATGCCATGACATTTACCCTTTTGAAGTGTACAAGCAAGTCACTGGTTTCAGTATATCCACAGTTATGCCACCGCCATCACGTTCCAATTTTACAACCTTTTCATGTCCCCAAAAGGAAACCACATATCCATTAATAGTCACTAACCACTCTCATTCCCAAGAGACCATTAATCTGCTTTCTATCCTATAGACTTGCCTATTCTGGACATTTCATATGAATAGAATCATAAAATATGTGGTTTTTTGTGACTGGCTTTTTCACTAGGCATAACGTTTTCAAGGTTCATCCTCATTGCAGCATGTATCAGTACTCCATTGCTTTTTATGGCCAAAAGATATTCCGCTGTATGGATATTTCACATTTCATTTAACCATTTGCCAGTTGATAGACATTTGGGTTTTTTCCACTTTTTTGCTATTATGAATATTGCTGCTATGACCATTCATTTACAAGTTATTGTGGGGACATATGTTTTTATTTCTCTTGAGTACATATGTAGGAGTGGAATTGCTGGGTCATATGGTTATTTCTCTGCTTAAGTTTTTGAGGGACTGCCAGACTCTTTTCCATAGTGGCTGTACCATTTTACATTTCCACCAGCAATGTATTAGGACTCTAATTTCTCCACATCCTTGCCGTTATTTGCCGTTATCTGGTTTTTTTATTTTAATTTTAGCCACCTTAGTGATTATGAAGTGGTGCCTCATTGTGGTTTTTATTTGCATTTACCTAACAACTAATGATGTCGAGCATCTTTTCACGTATTTATTGGCAATTTGTATATCTTATTTGGAGAAATTTCTATTCAGATGTGGTGCCCATTTTTTAACTGCGGTATTTATCTTTTTTTCTTCTCCCCAAAGCCCCCCAGTACATAGTTGCACATTCTAGTTGTGAGTGCCTCTGGTTGTGCTCTGTGGGACGCCGCCTCAGTGTGGCCGGATGAGTGGTGCCATGTCTGCACCTGGAATCCGAACTGGCGAAACCCTGGGCTGCCAAAGCAGACCGCGTGAACTCAACCACTCTGCCATGGGGCCGGCCCCGAGGTATTTATCTTTTTATTATTGAATTGTAAAGTTAGTTACATATTTCAGATACAAGTCCGTTATCAGATGTACAATTTGCTGATAATTCTCTTATTCTGTAGGTTGTCTTTTCACCTTCCTGATATCGTCATTTGTAACACAAAAGTTTTCGATTTTGATGAAACAAAATTTATATATACTTTTTCTTTTGTCAGTTGTGTTTTTGGGGTTGTGTCTAAGAAAGCACTCCCTAACCCAACATCACAAATATATACTCCTCTCTTTTCTTCTAAGAGTTTTATAGAGTTTACATTTAGATCTATGATCAAATGTGAGCTAATTTGCATGTATGGGGAATGAAAGGGATCTAACTTCATTCTTTGGCATGTGGACATCCAATTGTTCTAGCAGTGGTTGTTGAAAAGACTATTCTTTCCCCCATTGAGTTATCTTGGCATCCTTGTTGAAAATCAATTGACCACCGGAAAGAGTTTACTTTTGGACTCTCAATTCTCTTCATTACCTATATGTCTATGCTTATGCCAGTACTCCAATGTCTTTATCACTGAAGCTTTGTAGTAAATTTTGAAATTGGGAAGTGAGAGCGTTCCAAATTTGTTCTTCTTTTTCAAGCTTCTGTTGACTATTTAGGGTCCTTTGCATGCACATATAAACTTTAGGATCAGCTTTTCAATTTCTGCAAAAAAAGCCAACTGCAATTTTCATGCGGTTTGCTTTAAATTTGTCGCTCAACTGGGGCCAGCCTGGTGGCATAGTGGTTAAGTTTGCACCTTCCTCTTCAGCAGCCCAGGATTCACAGGTTCAGATCCCGGGTGTGGACCTAGCACCACTTGTCAAGCCATGCTGTGGCAGCATCCCATATAAAATAGAGGAAGATTGGCACAGATGTTAGCTCAGCGACAATCTTCCTCAAGCAAAAAGAGGAAGATTGGTAACAGATGTTAGCTCAGGGCCAATCTTCCTCACAAAATAAATAAATACAAAATAAAAAAATTTGTGGGTCAGTTTTGTTATCTTAACAATATTAAGTCTTCTGATCCATGATATGGGATGTCTCTATATTTGTTTAAATCTTCTTTAATTTCTTTCAATATTTTATAGCTTTCAAAACACAAGTTTATCATATCTTTTGTTAAATTCATTCCTATTTTATTCTTTCTGATACTACTGCAAATAGAATTGATTTCTTAATTGTATTTGGGGAATGTTCAATACTAGTGTATAGAAACACAATTTATTTTTGCATATTGATCTTTTATCCTGCAACCTTGCTGAACTCATCTGTTAGTTTTAATAGTTTTTTAGTGGATTTCTTAGAATTGTCTACATATAAAGTTATTTCATCTGCAAATAAAGATAGTTTTACTTCTTCCTTTCCAATCTAAATTTTTTTTTTTTTTGGCCTAATTGCCTTGGCTAGAATTTTCAGTATAACATTTAATGGAAATAGCAAGAGTTGATGTCTTTGTCTTGTTTCCTGATCTTAAGGGGAAAGCATTCAAAATTTTAGCATCAAGTACGAGGTTAGCTGTGGGTTGTTGTAGGAGTCTTTTATCAGGTTGAGGAAATGCCTTTCTAATCCAAGTTTGTCGACTGTTTTTATCATGAAAGGGTGTTGGCCTTTTTCAAATGCTTTTTCTGTTTCTATTGACCTGATCCTTTATTCTACTGGTGTGGTATATTACATTGATTGACTTTCAAATGTTAAACCAACCTTGAATTCCCTGGATAAAATCCCTCTTGGCTTGGTGTATACTCCTTTTCAGATATTGTTGCATTTGGTTTGCTACTATTTTGTTGAAGATTTTTGCATCTATATTCATAAGTGGTATTAGTCTATAGTCTTCTTTTCTTCTGATGTCTTTGGTTTTGGGATCAGGGTTATATTGGCCCCACAGAATGAGTTGAGAACTATTCCCACCTCTTCTATTTTTGAAGGAGTCTGCAAAGAATTGATACTTATTTTTCTTTAAATGCATGGTATAAAGCATGAATTAATTTTTATAAGTAGAAAAAATAATTAAATCACTGTTTTTAAAAAAGTGTTTGTACAAATCTCATTATCACTGGGCAATCTAAGTCTCACTGCAAAATTGTCTTACTCATTCTGTTGCCTGATCTATTTCTAACCCATCACCTAGCTAAAACCTAAAAGTGGTGATGTGGTTGGGGTCAGCTGCGTTTGGTTGGATCATCTGTATTCCACAGATGGTGCCCACCAGAGTTGTCAATACTCAGCCCCTCAAGAGCCCGGTTACTTTCTGAAGAGGTGGGCAAATATGCCTTGAGGCATCTGGTCTCTCTACACCTTCATCAGACCCTATTTCATATCAAAGCAGAATCTACTCATTTGTAGCCAGGACAATGCATGTTTTGTAGTAAGGCAGGACCATTAGAAAAACCTTGGGGGAAATGGGAAAAAAATGGCCAAGTGAATATATGACCTACATGTGAGCTCCTTTCAGATTGCATCTCAAATATGTGGTCCACTTTCACAGAGTTGTTGATACTTTTTTCTTTCTTTGCGTGCTAAATATGGGCTAGGCACTTATTAAGAACTTTGTGTACATAACCCTAGGTTACATATATTATCGCCATTTTACAGACATGAAAACAAGGGATCAGAAGCAAATTTCCTATGGTCAGAATAAGTATCAGGAACAGCTAAAATAAATAAAGAAGCAAATAAATGAATAACAACAAAACAAAATAAAAAGGTCATCTGACTTCAAGGCTACTGCCCAATATCTTCTTTCTTAGATAAGCTCCTTTAAATGGACAGAGCCCAGCGCTGAGAGAGACTCTAGCTCAGCGATGCAGTTATTCTGCTCCCCTATAAACAGCAGCATACACACCACCCAAAGTCGGGATGAGCAAAGTCCCAGTATCTTGCAAGGTACCTGCCAGGCAAATCACTATTTCTCCCTTTGTCTCTATACCCTTCCCTTTTATCCACAAGAGAAGAGAAAATTCTTCAAAGTTGATTTTTTTCAGTTTCCCCATATTTAAGACAGGCCTAGGCATTTAAAATTTGACCCTGTACCTCTCAATAACAACACCTCCTGTAGTTACCTTTATCCTTGCCTGGAGATTTTCTCTAGGAAATGCAAACCACATCAAGCAAAGAAACTTGCTACCAAAGACCTCAGCCTGGAGGCCTGAACCCACAGAGGACCTGGAAACCCTTTCCTCTTTCACCAAATTTCAATACCCTTCATTAATGTTAATTGCACAACACCAGAGGCAAAATATGTACCCTGTACCTAAAACTTGTCACCTCCATTAATTAAAAACAGGCTTATGGAATATGAAACTACAAAGTGCTAGACTTTCTTTTAATTGTAAAGACACTTAATTGGCTTGTACAAAAGGAAAAGAATTCCTTTCGCCTTGCTTTAATGAGGTTTTTATTATTCAAATAGCACATTTTGCTCAGTTTTGACTAAAAACCATTGCAATTCAAAAGGCTCTGAGATGATGAATATTTACGGAATATCAAAAGGAAAGTTCAAACTATGAAGAGAGAATGGAAACAAAAATAGTATCTCTCCAATTCCAAAGCTGATGCTATTAGTCAGCACTTTCAGGGGCTGATTATTTTCTTCTCTGGTAGAGTTTGGTCTGTGAGGGACGAGTGAGGACAGGAAAGGTTGTCTTCCGCGTATAGAACTGGACATTCCAATAGAGGGGCATGCTTGTTCTCTGTGGTTCTAATCTGCCCATGGAGAGAGCCCCCGCCTCTCTGTTGAGTGGACCCAAGGCATTCTCTGAGCCTGCTGGGGATGATGTTTGGAAAGCAGCAGTCCCATCCTCTAGAGCCAACACATTCCTTTGGGCCAGAGAACAATGGCTTTATGGTAAGGAGGGAGGGGTTCTAATTATTTACCAGTGGGTAGTGCTGCTGGTCATCAGTGGGAGTGACAATGAGCCAAGCTTTCTAACCAGAGCAGCCATAAGTGATATTTCATACGGGAAAAAGCATTGGATGATGATGATAAATAGAAAGGAGCCCTAGTCCAAAGGCTATCAAAGCTGATCTCTGTTTTCTTCCCGCCCCTCTTCTTTTTTATTTCAAATCCAGGTTTAATTGACATTAACAGTATATTAGTTTCACGTGTACAACCCCTCTGGTGTCCCATTAATTGTCCCTCTCTTAAGGCCTTGTCAATCTCTCTCTCCACTGGTGCATTCTTGCTGCCTATCAGGCTACTCAGATTTTTCTGAGCATCAATCAAGAGAAAATCGGGACAGAAGGAAAGAAAGTGGAGAAAAGAACGTGGAAGAAAGGCAGTCAGATGGGAGAGAGAGTGCTGGAAAGAGAACAAAAGATGTCTACTTGACATTGCAGCTCTTTCAAGTTGCACTGGCCTCTCTTCCCATTCATGGTCTATAGTTTTGAAATATTCATCTCCATTTATAATCTCTTTCCTTGCCTCAAATTCATTTCTTATCACCAGGTCGACTGAATTCTGTCCCATCACTGTCCAGAACCCCTCAAAGTTGCAATGGCTCCTCAATCAACAAATTCAAAACTTCCCCTCTGTTGAGACTAGACTTCTCTATCACAAAGGACCCTGCTCCTTCCTAATTCCTGGCCCTCTTTCCTCTCTCAGCTTCTGAGATACAGTCCACTCTTGGATCTGCTCCTAAGGCTACCGCTGCCTCATCTTCTGTCTCCTCCAGCCCTTCCTCTTCTACCTAGAGGTCCACTTTCAACCTTCTTTGATTCAGGCTCAAAACTCTTCTCTATAGTAATTTCAATCGGCCAGAGACTCCAAACAACATCTCCATAAGGATGAACTTCAAACCCATAGCTCTAGCCCCTATATCCCTCCCAAGTTCCAAAATCTCATTCCTATCCACCCCAAATCTAAATTTCTTCATCTTCTCTCCTCAAGTCTTCTCCCTTTCCTGATGTCCTTCTTTCTGCAACAGGTGATACTCTCAAACCAGTCACCTCATTATAAACACTTAGGAAACATTTGCTATCCCATATTCTTCCATAACTTCTATGACTGGTCAACACCAATATCTCTAAACACTTCACAGACTCTCAATATTTAGTCCAGTCCTCTACATTTCCAATGGAGTTGGAGCTAGATCTCATTTATGGGTCCAGTGGACTCATTCCCAACTGCCCAGAGCACTGGCTTCTCCAGAATATTGTCTTTGACGTTATATCTGGAAAGTCATGCCCATATCCAGATGCTCTCCTAACAAGGAGAACCAACTCTGGTATAATTCTTCTGCCAGAGCTCCCCGTGGGATCACACTGAAGCTAGTCTCCATTTGAACACAATCCATTTCCCTCCCTGCCTTCTGAGAGCACTTCCCCAATGAATCAAATGAGCAAACATCCCATCCCAGTCTTGATCTCTAGGGAACCCGAGCTGAGACAACCACTGTTACTCCTGCCTCCAGTTCTGATGCCTTTAGCTCTGCTCACTGCAATAGCCCTACCTGGTCTTGCTACCTCTACTTTCTCCCTTCCTTGACCCATCATGAATACTGGGGCCAATTTAAACACATTCTAAGAGCCTAGCAGAAATATTGATGAAGATATTTTAAAATTTTATAAAACTAGATTACAAATAACCAGTACAAGGTTTAACATGCTAAACTCCACTAGTAGCAAAAACAAAAGTAAGATATTTTCTACCCTTAAAATTAGCAGATTTATTTATAATATTATCATATTTGTATCATGTTATATAAAGCTGGTCGGAATATACATTCCTGCACCCCGGATATGTGTTGTGTTAAGCTAACACATTTGTGATAATTCATTACAACAGCCATAGAAAACTAATAGAGTGAGGTAATAAATGTTTGTTGTTTTAAGTCACTAAATTTTGGGGGTAATTTAACAGCAACAGATAACTAATCATGCATCAAGCTATGTGAAAGAAGCTAAACTCAAAAAGCTACATATGGAATACCTCCATTTATATAACGTTCTGAAAAAGGCAAAACTCTAGGGACAGAAAAAAATCAATGGTTGCCGGGGGCTGGGTGTAAGAGGTGGGAAATTCTACAAAGGGGCACAAAGGAAATTTGGGGGGTGATGAAACTGTTGTATATCTTAATTGTGGTGATGCCACTACTGTGTGTCACAACTCACAGAACTGTACAATAAAAAGGGTGAATTTTGATATATGTAAAATCACCTCAATAAAAAATTGGAGAAAAACAATAGCACTTTGTGTGCTTCTAATGGTACTGCTCGCATCCCTGGGCTGAGTCATTTGTGTATTTGTGTACCAACTACACCCAGTGAGACTACAGCAATTGGGCCTCATTCATCTCGGCATCTCTGCAGCGACTTGCAGAGCACCTTGCACTTGACAGGCGATTAATACAAAACTGTTGAATTGAACTAAGTCAAGTAAAATACGCATGGACTATTTATAATGTGCCTTGCTCTGAATTCCAGGAGAAAACTTGAGAAGAGAAGACAAATTTTAAAATCTACTTGCAGAGAGAACAGGTAAGCATAACCGTATAGAGACTGGGAACATTTGGTCCAAGTCTACAGCACTCATGCTGACTGTCCTCTGTCCTTTTAAGAGACAGGTCATATTCCACATCTCCTGTGGAACCTTCCTGGACCACCCCAACCAAAAGAATGGCTCGTCCTCTGAATTTGGAAACCTTCAATGCCTGGATAATTCCCTAGGCAACTGCTGCAGCTAGTCTTGGTGGAAACTCCCTGAATGTCCTATCAATCACAAAAGTCCTTTCTTACATAATTTTATGTCCTACATGTAAGTGTTTTAAAGAAGAAGTGGAGTCCCAAGGTCTGTCATCAAATAAAACTGAGCATGAGACTTCGGTTACAGAGAATGTTCAAGAAATGCCTGCTTATTTAATCACGTAAGTCTAGAAAATATGAACCCAGAGAGGCCTATACTTTTTCCTTGCTTGGGGCATTCACATAATTTCAGTCTGAGGCGACATTGTTGGTAGTTCTTGGTATGCTGATATTCTATTTTAGTCATCATAGCAACCTGCAAGGTAGGAAACATAATCATCATTTTACAAGTGAGAAAATTAAGCTTCAAAAATGTTTCTTGCCAGTAACTGCAGGAGACGGAATTCAAATCCAGGACTATCTACCACCAAAATCTTTTCTTAGCCATGAAAACAAGTAGCCTTTAAAGCAAGAGAATAGGAATGCTTACTACCGCGGGATCACAGGGTTGGACATAGACAGTGGTCTATCTGAATGGCGTCCCCAGAGTTGTCCAGTGCACACCCCGTGCAGCGGCAAGCAGCAGTGTAATAATGTGACATTAAGCAATCAGAATAGAATAAAAGGCTTGAACTTCAGCCTGTCTCCAAACTGGCTCTCATGCATGGTGATGATAAGAGTGGAGATTTCTGGACAGTAGAGAAATTGACATTTTTATCACACGACTCTCTGATCTCTGCTCAAGCAGTGACACAGTGCTTTCTTGACGTCCTCCAGTGGGGCCACTTGGATGGATCTAACAGGAGCCCACACTCTGCCCCAGCTGCCCATTCAACATGTCACAATGCTCTCCATTTGCAAAGGATACTCGGAAGACACTTTCTTGAAGAATCCATGCTCCTTATCTGGAAGAGAAGCAATACCTCCCTCTTCTGAAATTCCTAAACAATTTCCCTAGACCTTTTATGAGGTTGACAACATTATGACTGACAGAAAGACAGACACAGCCAACAGGACACAAGCTCCTTCAACCTTGCTACCAATAGACAGCTGCATGGGACAGGAGAGCCAGCCGTTTCCCAGTTCCCTGGCCTTCAAGTCCCCACCAAGGCACCAAGCTACTAGTGCTATCAACCTGGTGAGGGCCAGGATCCCATCAGTATCCTCCACAAAAGCCCATCACCCTTCTCAACCTCGCTGACTAATCTGAATGCTCACCACTACTGGCAACAACCCAGTCACAGCACATCCCAAGTGTTTACTATAAATGGAGCATCAACTTCTGAGGTGCGGCATCTCCCAGGAGGCTTGGCCTTCAATTCTGCCTGGGGTGTGTCCATTCCTACATTGCTGAACACTTTGCACCACGAGCCACAATCTGTATGTGCAAATGTTGTCTCTGCCAGTAGACAACAGTCAATGTCTCTGAGTAAAGAAGTCTTTGTTTGCCCAAGGTCTTGCAAGTAGTAATAAGTAAGCCTCTGGTACATACTTGAATGGATACATCTGAATCAATGCTATTTTCCAGTGACATTTGGTCTATAGGCTGTTACATAGCCATGCTTTAAATAAATGATTTAAATAAAATGATTACCAAACAAATGGCATAAGGAGGAAGGAAAAGGTGAATTTGGTCCTAGTTGATCAATAAAGACAGAGTTATTCATGCTCTGGAGACAAGACCAGCCCATTATGACTCAAGGCACCTAAGAATCATCAGACACATAATTTCAAACCTGAGGACTGAGAAGGTGCCTTAGAAGAGTCTGTGAGGAGCAGTAGCAATCACCACCAGGTTTAGTCCCAGTGAAGATTTGTAAATTGAAGCCTGACATGCTCCCAAAAAATGAGGCCGGCTTCCACAGGTTAAATAAACACTCCTTGGAATGTTAGCACAATTGTGGCTTTTGGGGATTCCATTTCAGAGGCAGAGAAAAAATGAGCTAAGGGCAATGTTATGTAAAGGGAAATACTTTTCAATTCCTCCTTGAAACAGAATGACACACCATCTCGGGCATTTCTCAAGCGAGTTGCAAGAATTCATACTATTTTGAAATACTCTGAAATTCAATAGAAAGGACCTAAGAACCCAAAATCCCAAAAGCAACTGTTTTTCAGTCTTACCTGGTATTCAGCTGCCTTTTTCTTCCAGAAAAGAAAGGGGAAAAAAATTATTGTAGAATTTCAACATGGATCCCTGCTCAAATAACTAAGGCTGGTTTCTTTTGAACTCACGGATGGCAGCATAAAACTGAACATAGCAATTCTCTTCGACAGCTACCTCAATCCCAGTGAAGGTTCTCCATACTCCAGCAATCCACAAGACCACAACCGCACTAAATGCAGTGTGCATACCACTAGTAATGAAACCAGCTCAACACAAGGTTGACATAAGGGAAGCCATATTGTAGAAAACAGACTATGTTATAACTTTGGATGACCTCTGACTAACTAACCCAGATGGATTTGCACACTCCAGGAGGTCCACCTGCTCTGGAGATTTTATGACCCCTGCTAGTGCATATACCTCCCAGCTGTGATAAGACAATAACTTTCTTCTTTTGAGTTCCTTAGGAATGTGATGACCCCTGAACAGAGAGACTATGCTGACAGCCATCATCAATGACAACTGAAAGATCTGGTGTGGCGACTCCCAGTCTGTAACACCAGAGGGTCAACATTCCTAACCCCTCCCCTATAACTCATTGGCCTATATAACTGCTTCAGGATTCTGTGCCCCCCTGAATATGGTTCTTTTGGACATTAGTCAGCCATCTTCCCTCTTGCTAGCAAGCTGTAATAAAATGCCCTTTCTCTGCCACCATCTTGCCTCTTGACAATTGGCTTCTGTCTTGTGGCAAGCAGATCGTGCCCTTTGTGTAGTAACAGTAAGATTCAAGATGATTTTAGGTGGTATATAGGCAAACTTCTAAAAAATGCTTTAGTTACTATAATGTACTGGAAAAAGATATAATTAGCCTCTCAAAATCACAATGATAATAATGACAAAAGGGAATAATAATATCCTTATGTTTGACAGCTGTGAGAATTAGAGAAAAATGTGAAGTGCCCAGGATCCACCATGATGGAGATGGTACCTAGAGCAGGCCACTTTCTTTTTCTCAGCTTCCTGTTTCCTAGACCTTGGGCTATACTTTGGGGACATGATATACATCAATAATTCAGAGATATAAAATAGGTATATAACTGTCTCCCATATTTATAAAATGCCTACATAGTGTTTCCCATGTTCTTACTCACTATCTCTGGGAGATAAGATGTTGAATAAACATGCAAGGAAATGAAGCAAATAAATCACAAGAAATTAGAACACATAAAGTTAAAGTGTTTAGGTGGCCAGTGACCCTTCAGCTGTGCTTCTCAACTTTAAAGGACCCATGTATTTCAAAAATTTGAGAAACACCATCAAGTATTAAAATAATAATTAACCCAGAGTGGATTCTGCTGTCAAGATAACCTAGCCACATTTTTTTTCTTCTTAAGTTGGAATAGAGAAAATAATCCAAACCAATCAGCAGGAATAGAGCAGAGCACTGGCTGTATCCCCTGGAGACCACCGGGAATTTTTCATTTCATGCACCATTTACAACTTCTTATAGTGAATTCCAGAACATCAGTACATACACTTAACAGAAAACGGAAACACTCTTGTTTTTGTTATTTCCTTAAATTTTTGCCTCATGTCCATTATCTTGATTATGTTTTCCCATCCCCTCATGTGCAGTCCCAGCAGCAAAATCTCTATCTCATTGATTCTAACTATAAAAGAGGAATATGCCCACATCTTCTTCCAAGAGGGCTTTCTAGGAAAAACGCATCAATCTGATAATTATGTCACCAATAGCACTTAATCCAATTGACTTGATATCTCAAATGCAGGTCTGACTCTGGTATTACAGTTCAGTTGTTTCCATTTCTCTCCTGCCCTTTGCATTTAGAACTTTACTGCCCTGTGTTCTGGCTTTCGGGGAATATTTAATAAAATGGGCAATCAATGATAAGCACAATAAAGATGGGGGGCAGGGAGAGTAAGAATAAATAGCTTCAACCACACTTATAACCTAGCAACCTCACTTGAACACAGCTCCCACAGATTGAGGAAATGCAAATTACCCAATGTCTCTCTTGGCAAATTCCCATTTGTGCATCTGACAAATGAATCATGATCATGTCCTGAAGAAATTCACTCATGATAGGAAAGAAGTCTTGGGAGACCAAATTGGAGTTTAGTAAACTCCACAAGAGAACTCAGAAAATGTGAATATTAATCATACAAATGAAAGAAGGGATGAAGCCGGCAGATGGGGAGGGTTGGGGCTGGCATTATTTAGAGAGGAGGGAATTTGTTTTTCTGGTGCCCTTAGTTTTCCCATACACAAAAAGGAGTAAGTCATAACAACGGATGAGAAACCCCTGAAGGACAGTCTGTATGTGAAGTCACCTCTGTGCTCCCATCCCTAGCACTGAGCTGACATACAATAGAAGCTTGTTGAATTACTGAGTCCCTGAAAATTAAATAAGATGTCATTTGTGAAAGTTCTCTTCATCTTTGCTCACACTTAAGTTCACTGTCATTTGTTTTTTAAAGCATTGCATGCATGGTCAGTACTTTATCTAAAAACCCAAAGAGTCTCTCTCTAGGCCAGCATTATCCACAACACAGTCATTTATATACCACTCGCCTAGTTTTCATCAAATTTATGGAACACCTGTATTTACTTTTTAAAAAATGCACTGGAAACCACCTCATGTGTATTTCTTAGCCTCATCCTTTGCAAAAACATCTGATAAGTGGGGTTGCTGTTCTGGTTTGGGTTTTTAATAATTAGTGCCTGCTAAGATAAATAGAGTATTTGTCTGTGTCCATCTTACATATAAATAGTGATATATGAATTTTGGGGAACTCTGCTCCATGGCTCACAGAGCTCATGCAGTTAGGCTGCCCGGCAGTGGGAGTAATTAAATGAATAGTCCACCTGGCCTTAGAAAACACATCAATTGCTAAGAAATCAGACTTATCCAGGAAACGAGTGGAGGACTGGAGCTGGCAGTAGAGGACTTGGCTATGCCTGCTAAGAACACATTTACTCTCACAACTGAAAACATTGTCTTCTCTCTTTGAATATGATTTCCTAGTGGGAGGGGCCTTATGTCCACACCGAGCAGTGTCTAATACAAGATCTTGTGCATAGGGAGTTCCTGGCATTTGTTGACAGCGCTTTTATTAAAATAATACCTGGGCATCCTCTCTAGGTAAAACGCATCCCTCCAAACCTTGTACTCAATTGGTAAGTGGGGAAAATAAAGGCAATAAAAGAAATAACTAGATTTTCCAGAAACACATTAGCATTCCTTCAAATTAAAATTACATTTTGTGGACATAAAGTAATATTAAGCATTACAAGCCATTATTTACAAACTTCTGCAATACTATGGATGCATAAATTCTGCTGAAAATATCATGGGAACTTTTTTTTATATTTATAGAAGAGCTGTAAGTACCAGATGATGATTTCATTACCATTATGCAAAGAGAACTTATTTAAAACATACGTTGTACAGTTATAATGAAGGGAGGGGGTTTCAATGTGGGGTGGCTAAAGTAAACTTACATGGACAATAGGAAAAAAATTAGTTGGGGAATGTGCTTAAGTGCATGGTCAAGTCACTCAAATAATAAAACATCTCATGCATTTTGTACATTTCCTTGCCAATGAGGACTCTTTCCTCTGTTTTGCCTAGAGATATATGGAGCTATAATAGAGTTCAGAAAGCCCCTGACAGCTGTGTGCTGCCATTCAGACCTGAAAGATTCCATGTTATGATAAAAATTAATGTACTCTGACATCCTCTGGGACTCCCTGGGCCCCGGGAATAGCTAATGAAGAAATACAACCTTGCCAGAGAGCAGCACAAGGCTCAGGAGTTGAGGATTAATTCAGATGTGTGTAGCAATGTGGCCCCTCTGTCATCAGCTGTAAAGCAATCAGACCCCAGGGCCAAAGGGAACCAGCACTGATTGGTTAGAATTATTTCCTGGGTCAGGGAAGGTCAAATAAACAAAAAGCTTTACAAAATAATTGAGCCCAAGTTGGATTCAGCCTGTCACTTTGTGCTAAAGCTCTCTTCTTAAACCAGACAAGGGTCACTCAACATCTTGGTCTCTGGTTGGCTATGATCATGGACTTGAAAATTTCTCCCCAGGAGACGTGGTTCCTCAGTGATTACAAGACCACTGGGCCTGTTCCAGTGGACACTCCTTCAAGAGGGCCTCGTAAAGGGTCTTGGTGTTGAGCTTGGAAGGAATGCAAATCCCTAAAGAGATGATTCACTGTCCCCATCAGCCTACCTTCCAACACCTTTAGCCCCTAAGTATCATTATGTCATACCAGAGAGCAGAACAATGAGAACAGTGTTCATAGCAGCATTATTTATAGCAGCCAAAAAGTGGAAATAACTCAAATGTCCATCAACTGATGAATGGATAAACAAAACATGACCTATCCATATAATGGAATATTATTCGGCCTTAAAAAAAAATGAAGTACTGATCAGGCTACGACATGGATGAACTTAAACATTATGCTAAGTGAAAGAAGCCAGTCACAAAAGAAGACATATTGTATGATTGCATTCATATAGAAATGTCCAGAACAGGCATATTGGTAGAGACAAAAAGATCAGTTGTTGCCTAGGGCTGGAGGGGACGCAGGGGAAGATAGGGAATGACTGCTAATGAGTACAGGTATGGGGTTTCTTCTAGAGTGAAGAAAATGTCCTGGAAGTAGATAGTGATGATAGTTGTACAACTCTGTGAACATACTAAAAACCACTGAGTTGTATACTTCAAAGTGGTGAATTTTAGGGTATGTAAATAATACTTCAAATTAAAAAAAAAAAAAACCCAAAACCTCCCTAGGCTCTGAGAGGTCCATCCTCATACTCTCAGATTGAGTCAAGTGGCCTCCAGCTGGGCTCCTTGCCCCCTCACTGAAGCAGCTGGGGCTCACAGCTCTCCAGGCCCAGTCCACCTCATCCTCACATTTCCACCACGAACAAAGACTCACTGAGACTCAAGCAAGATATAGTGAGTTCAGAGAAAACAAGGTGACTTTCTCTTTTTCTTGACAATAGATAGCTTCCACAAAGCTACATCATTTTAGTCTGTGACATTATTTCTGCCTATTATTAGAATTTCACCACGTCAAGTTGAATTTATTTCTCAGCATCTGAATTTTAGCCATTGTTTAAAAGATGAGGTTGAAACTTTTAAAATTTTGTTTCTTTCTTTAACATATTATTCACCACATTTTCTACAACCTTATGGTATTATTGTAGTAATTTACTATCTCCACTAAATGACTGTGGAAAATCTAGGGGAAAACATACATTATTAGAAAAAAATTTTTCAGAAATATTTGAAATGGGCCACCCCCATGGCCAATGGGTTAAAGTTCCGTGCTCTGCTTCAGTGGCCCGGGGTTCACAGGTTCAGATCCCAGGGGCAGACGTATTCCACTCACTAGCCATGCTGTGGAGACATCCTACATACAAAGTAGAGGAAGATTGGCACAGATGTTATGCAGAGCTAATCTTCCTCAAGCAAAAGAAAAGAGGAGGATTGGCAACTGATGTTAGCGCAGGGCGAATCTTCCTCATGCATGCACAAAAAAATGAAATGTATATTTATACACATACATATTTAATGTCTTTCCTATAGAATGCCTATCATTCTATTGAAACTTAAAAAGCAGAACATGATATTCTGAAATATGAACAGTGGTCTCAATTGAGGGATGGTAATAGTATATTCATGGACAAAAATTTATGATGTCATGGATTTGCTTTAAAATAATCTAGTAAGAGAAAGGAATAAAATTGACCATATGCTGATAATTATGGAAGTTGGGCAAAGGAGATGGGACAGTCCACCTCTTTTCTTTCTGGTGCATATTTGAAAATCTCTGCAGTAAAAAATTTCAAGAAACAAAGACAAATTAATGGAGGGCCAGGAAAATGGGCAATTTTCATTTTTCATATTTATGCTTTTCAATATTTTTTCAAATGTTCTGCAACAGGCACATATGTACCATTTTTGTTGTCACAGGACTTGTGTAATCAAACATTATTTACACGTAATACCAAAATATATATCTTTAACATCTGCCTGAAAAATCATAAAGGCAGTTAAGCCTTTTAAAACAAAATAGAATTAGGCCAATGTGATCACATCAAAAATTACCCAAAGAAGACACGCACAATATGAGAAGCAGGATGGAAAGCCACAACTGGCTGCTTGCCAGTGCAGATACTGAATAGCAAACCTACCCTCCAACAGTGCTGTAGAGAAGGAGCTGCAAATAAAACAGAAATGGACCTGATGCGAAGCTCCACTAAGCTTGGGAAACCCTCCCATTGGATGGGAAACCCTCCCATTGGATGGGAAACAAGGAAGAAAGATCTGCGTGGTCCAAGACACCTGAGGGTCTAACAGGGCTGAGAAGCCGGGGACTGAAATCTCTTTTGGTATCAGGGTCTTTAAAGGTCACAGCTAGTTCTTGTCTAAGATCAGTGTGAAGCCTTCCCTCTAATAGGGTGGCAGCTCCTGCTTTACGTGGCAGAGCAGAGCTGGTCAGGGGAAGTTCCTGAAGAGTCAGCAGAGTCACGTGTCGGAGCTGTGCTTCTACAATTGAAAAGATCCCAGGAGGAGCCTGGGACACCATCTAAGACAAAGAATGACCTAGGAAACAAGGAGTGATAGAGTTGGATGACAGCCAGTCCTTCCTGACTCCCAGTCCAGGGTTCTGCCCACTTACACGCTACTCAGCTCCACTGAGCTCCCTCGTGCTTCTTCACCAACGAAGGAACACCTAAGATTTCTCTTCCACCCCCAGCAGGAAGTGGTTTCTCTTGATGGCTGCAATGGGCCCAGATAACATGAAAAAGCAACTGAAAAAAGAATTTTGATGGCTAATAAACATATACCTCGCCTTTTGTAATAAGTATTTTTGTTGACGTTAGTGCTGTTGAGTCAATTCTGACTCCTAGGGACCCTGTGGACAGCAGAGCAGGAACCCTGGCTGGTCTTTTTATGCACCATCCTCTCATCGTCTGGCGTTCTATCACCAATGCTCCACTGCCATTCATAGGGTTTTCATGGCCAATTTTTTCGGAATTATATGGCAGTATTAAAAGATATTCATATGCTTTGATCCAGAAACGCCTCTTGTAGGACTTGATCCTAGGAAAACAAGAGATCCAACAAGAGGTATGCACAGCGCATTACCAGTGCTACTAATAGCAACAAAAAAATTAGAAGTAACCTAGCATCCAACAATTCAAGATTAGTTAAAAAATTTTACCGATATGCAATGGATTACTGTAAAGTCCTTAAAATGCAAATAAGAGAAATATATTCAATAACATAAAAAAAATGCCCATGACTTACTCAGTATGAAGAAAAACATATATGTTTGAATACATAAGAATATATGTAACATAAGCACTAGGATGGCTATAATAAAAAAGGATGGCTATAATTTAATTTAAAAAGGACAATGAGAAGAATTGGTGAGGATGTGGAGATACTGGAATCTTCATACCTTGCCAGTGGGAATGGAAAATGGTGTGGCAGCAGCTGTGGAAAAGTCTCTCTCAGTTCCTCAAAAAGTTAAACATAAAGTTATCACGTGATCCAGCAATTCCACTCCCAGGAACACACTCAGGAGAAATGACAATATGCATCTGCACAAAATCTGTCCACCAACGTTCACAGAAGCATCATTCATAAGAGCCAAAAAGTATAAACAGCCCAAATGTTCATCAACCAACGAATGGTTAAGAAAATGTGTTATAGCCATGTGGTGGAATATTATTTGGCAACAAAAAGAATGAAGTACAGTTTGATCATGAATGAATCTTGAAAACATTATGCTAAGTGAAAAAAGCCAGACACAAAGGCCATAAGTCCATAGAGACTGGAACTGAATTCGCAGTTGCTGGAGAGGTGCTGGGGGTGGGGAGGGAATAAAGAGTGAGGGGTTTCTTCTTGGGCTGATGAAAATGTTCTGGAATTCAACAGTGGTTATGGTTGAACAACCTTGTGAATATACTGAAAACCAGTGAACTGTATACACTTTGGTGAATTTTATGGTATGCAAATTATATCTCAATAAAAAACTTTTAATAAAAAGTATACATAATACACCTAGTTTTTTAAGAGTCTATGAGCACAGAGAAAAGACAGGAAATACAGCCATCACACTGTGAACAATGACTGTCTAAAATGGTGGAATTATGGTTAATTTGTGCTATATTCTGTATGTTTGCCTATAATCTCAAAAAATTTCCATAAGAGTTTTATAGGGCTTTTAAAATCTGGAAAAAAGAGCTGTACATTTAAAAGAAAAAGCTATCCCATATCTTCTGGGTGGAACGGGCTTTCCAGAGAGATGATGTGGCCACAGCCAGGGAATACAGGTCAGCAGTCCAAGAGTCTGGTCTCGGCACTGCATTTGCTGAGCAGTTATATAAAACAGAGAAAGTACAAGACAGGATCTGTGGTGGGGGGAGCCACAAGTGTGGGGAGGGAGGAGTATCTTCATGAATTTAAAAGCTCAAACCCTGACATTGGTATTAAAGCCCTATCATTAAGTGGGCACATGGAGATGTCCACCACGTAGCTTCCTTACTCTGAGCTCCCAGAGCCCCTCCCCGCAGGCATGGAGGCCTCCCCTGAGCTCACTGCATTGAGCTCTGAGTGAGGCGTGAGTGCAGGCACAGGTGCCTTTTGCCACAGGGCCCACTCTTCTCCATGCTGACACACCCTGGACATAGGAATACTATCACTCTTAATCTTCAGAATGCAGCTCTGACTCTCCATCACCCCATTTCACAGACATGGAAACCGAGGCTCAGAGAAGAGAAGAAAATTGCTCGGAGTCCTAAGCTGTCGAGACAAGATCTGAACTTGAGCTGGTTTGACTCCAGAGCCGTGTTCTTTCCAGCATACCACACTAGTGCTAGGCCTTCAGAGGTCTTTGTCCAGGCTCTGAGCTATGTTAGGGGAGGGATGAGAGCAGAAAAGGTGGAGCTATCACCCCCGCTGAACTCCTGTGGGTGAAGAACAACCAGGACCAGAGCCTTGGTTGTTAGGTGGGCTGTGCTTGGTGCTCCCTCCAGCAGCCCATGAGAATCGCCCAGAAAGCTTTTCAAAGTCCCAAAGCCCACCCCAGAACGATTAAATCAGAATGGGGGTAGCAGCCAGGCGTCAGTGTTTTTTAACGATCCCCAGCTGATTCCAAGCACAGCCAAGTTGGGAACCACCGTGACAGTCTCTTGGGAGTGTGGAGAGCTGATGTGGGAAATCGAGGCACTGCTGTCCCTTTAGGAGGGAGACATTCTGCCAAGATCCATTCCCCAAACTATATCGTTTGTCAGCTTACCCATTACTTGTGCTTCTGAGACAACCAGAAACCTTCCTCTTCTTCCTTCTGTTTTTGATTATCAATTATTGCATAATCTCAGCTCAAATCTCTTTTTGATTATGAGTTGCTGACTGAACTGTAACAGCAGTATAAGTTTAAAAGGCAAACTGAAGAACTTTGCGTTTAATTGAGAGGGTTCGTTTATATTTTTCTGAATGACAAGGTATTGAGCAGATTCTTACAAAATGAAGAAAAGAAAGGACTCACAATATTAAAAACACAGTGCAGTGACAAGTAGTTCAACTAAAAATATACCCTTCCTTGGGGACTTTCAGCAGGCTGCCACAGTGTAGCAGCGTTGATTTATTTCAAACGTATATTCAAGTTTTTAGGCTGACAAGAATTAGCTTCTCAACAATTTACTGGGGGAAAAAAGACGATTCCTATGTTATTAAAATGTGATTTCAGTGTGGTTGAAGCACGACTTCCCAACATGTCAATTATGTAAAGTAGAATTTCAGTGTGACAATGGGGGTGGTTAGATGGTACAAGGAGAAAAACCAAGCTGGATTCATGGGCCAAGTTGGGAAATACAATTCTGAACCACAGACACTGAAATGCTTTCCCCAAGTCTAACATAAACCCAGAGTTCTCTGAAAGTACCCACATGTTAACCCTAACATCACAGATCTGCTGTGTCGAGGTCTGTGTAGGTGGTCTCCGTGCAGGTCAGAGAACAGGCCTGGCAGGGCTCAGCGCTGCCGGTCCCCGTCCATGCCAAGCAAAGCCAGGCTAGCTCGGTTACCTGGTCCACGCCACGCCAGGGAAGCCCTGGCTCCTAACAGATAAATGCGTTCATAGATCCCTAGAGGGAACTTTTATGTTATTTGCCTGAAATAACTATTGTATAGAGGATTACTTTAAAATTTGTTTCCCAAGATCTACAAATGTATAACCTCCATACCACCCAAGGAGGAACCAATTCAAGAACTTTGAATGGCTGAGAGTTAGCACCTTAAAAGCAAAGTCTGGGTTACCAAATGGAATTCTGTGTTTCCATTTTTGTCCTTCTTTCCTTCCTCCTTTCTTCCCTCCCATCCTCCTCCTTCCCTCCTAACCACCCATACATCCCATCCATCCATCTACCCATCCATCCATTCCCTTCCTTGAGCTTACTATAAGGCAGTAAATGTAATAATTGCAAAGGATGATGATAATGAGAACAACAATGATGATACAAACTAAAATTTATTAAGTGTTTACTAGGTATCAGGTACAGTCATGTACCATATGACGTTCTAGTCCACAATGGACTATATATACTACTGTGGTCCCATAAGATTAGTACCATATAGCCTATGTGTGTAGTATGCTATTCTATCTAGGTTTGTGTAAGTGTACTCTATGATGTTCACACAATGGCAAAATCGCCTAATGACACATCCCAATCATTACGTGACACATGACTGTACTATGTTTTATAAACATTATCCTCTCAACCACCCCACAATGGTATTACCATCACCTCCCACTTTTACTGATGAAGAGACTGAGGATCAGAGAGATTAAGGAATTTGCCAAGGTCAGCATCTTAGTAAGTTGTAGAACAGAGATTCAGAGATAAGACAAAGACAAATTAGCCAAGGTTTCTGCTTCTCTGGGCTCAGGCGAACAAAGAAAAATCCATATAGAAAAAAGCACCCCCAAACTATCCCAAACGTGATGATTAGGAGTGTGGTCAATGCTCCAAGAAGTGACTCATGAATTCAACCACTGTGTGGAGGAAACAGGAGGGAAAGAGGGAGGGTCTGCACAGGATGTGACAAAGTCATCCAGTGAGCAGGTGATGGACAGGTAGGAGAGGAGTGACACAAGTCAGGCACACAGGTCCAGAGTCAGGAGACAGAACCTCTAAGCATCTCTGTAAGTACAGAGTATGGAGGCAAGGGGTTGGGAGGACCACCAGCAAGTGCAGCCTTGGCAGTTCAGGTGGCAAGACATCACCGAAGGGTTTTTCTGCAGGACAGTGTCAGGCTTGAGCTTACATTTAAGAGTGATCACTCTGGCAGTTCATATGTATAAATAGCAAAATGACCCTTTGGTCTTCTTCTGTCTACCTGATCAGCATCACTACAAAGACAAGTGGGAACTAAGGAGAAATAAATACTGACATCTGGAGTAAATGTATAGAGACAACTGCAAATGAGAGTAAATAGCTGCCATTTCTGCTTAAACTAATTCCATGGAGAGACAACTTCCAGATATTTGGTGGAAAACAGTCTGCGTACCTTAACTGAGGGGTTAAGCCTCTCTCTCTTCCTTTACACATTTTCAGCAAAACAATTTCCTGTTGGGATAGAAAATTGGCTGAAAGAAGCATCTCCTTCAGCCTTGAAGTGACCTTACTAATTGTCCCAGTAGGCAGTGGTTGTCATCCATCCTATTAATGGGACAAATCTCCTTCAGAGGCAATGCATCCTACATGATGCACTTCCAAAATGAGATAGATCTTTTTGAGTCTCCAAACTACCATCTAAGCTGAGCTCAGTGGCAGGGAGGATTTTGGACCAAGTTCTAGCCTCACTACCTACTAGCCAGTATGACCTTGGTCAAGGTCCTTAATCTCTTGAAGCCTCAGTTTCTTGATCTATGAAATGTGGTTGATTATTGTATTAGGCTGAACCATAAGACAATGACATTATTCTACCATTTTTGACCTACCCTCTGAGTCATTGTGAGGACAAAATGGGATGGCATATAAGTGCTTAGCTGTGCATGACACATAATAAATAGGTGGTAAACATTAGCAATTACTATCATCATCATCATCATTATTATACGGTTCTAAACCCCAATCAGGGCTTTAGTGTTTTCACTATTTAAACAATACTTAGTTGTCTTCATTGACATGCTTTCCCATATGGAGATATTTCCAAAGCTCGGCACAGTGTGCTGTTTTACTCAAACTCTTATCTCTTCTCTCAGCCTCTAAATATCACAGAATACTTTCTGCAGAGAACTGAAATTAACTATGCACACAACATTGGATATATACATACCTATTTATCTTGACCAGACCTAACATAATCCATTTTCTAAGAAAAATGGCTTGTATTTCTCATACTGAGACAGGTTGCCATTAAAATGAGTTACATTTCAAGGGACAGTGGGTTCTAGTCCAAAGATTAGCAAACCACAATCCCCAGACAAATCCCAAACCCCAGCCTCTTCCTGTTTTTGTAAATAAAGTTTTATTGGAACACAGCCATCCCCAATCATTTACATGTGTGATCAGTGGCTACTTTTGTATTACAATGGTCTCGCTCAACATTCAACACTGGTTGAGTAGTTGCTACAGAGACCATCCGCCTCACACAGGCAAAAATATTTATATAGATATTTGTATATTTATTTATCTGATTCTTTACAGAAAAACATTGCTGACTCCTGCTCTAGTACAGTGCTTTCAGTGATCATTGTTGAGCACCAAGAACAGAATTAATATTATTTGCTAGAGCTAAAGACTTAACATTGGCTTCCTTATGCACTGGTGGGATGGTGAGTGTGGGAGGAGGCAACCACAGAGTAATTCTGTTTACTCTCCAAAGCTGGGTTTTTATTCTTCCTGGAAGGGAAGTTTTTGTGTCCTCAATTAACATACATCACTTTGATTTCACGAAACACGATAGTGATGGCTGAATCTAGAATTCTGTTGGGAAATCAAAACTGTTTATTTTGCAAACATCCTTGTGGTGAATTCAAACACATTTTCATGTATTCCTTAGCAGTGATGACTTTTAATGACTGCAGAAAGGCTCACTAAAACTTTTTTTCCAACAAATTTAATTGCAAAGTGGCCCCTAATTAATTTAACAATTTTTCTTCTCCACTAAGGATATGTTTTTGAAGATTATCATTATGTAAATTTATCAAAAAAATCCATAAGCTTCATGACTATTGTAAGAGAGAGAAAAGGCACAGGAGAAGTGAGATGGGCAAATGGTTTAAGTCCAATGTCTAGCCCAGTTCCCAGCACTGCCCTAAGGATTGACTAAATAATAAAGTAAAGGCAAAAGAAATTTTTTTATAAAAAAAAGAAAAACGAGGGGTAGTTGGGGCTGGCCTGTTCATGCACTCCACTTCAGTGGCCACAGGTTCACGGGTTTGGATCCTGGGCATGGACCAACACAGTGCTCATCAAGCCATGCTGTGGCGGCGTCCCATATACAAAATAGAGGAAGATGGGTGCAGATGTTAGCTCAGTGACAATCTTCCTCAAGCAAAAAGAAGAAGATTGGCAACAGATGTTAGCTCAGGACCAATCTTCCTCACCAAAAGAAAAAAAAAGGAGGGGAGAAAGAAGGCATATGGAGTACTTTGGTATCTTGGAATACACAGGTTAATTATCTTTAGTATATCCCATTTTACCTCACTTACCCAAAGCAGGTTGCTCTTAAAGCAACTCGAATCATCTGGAAAAGCTGCCTAAAGCCAAAGGAAACAGATGTAGCAATGGCAAAGAAAAGAGAGTCTAGCCATTTACTCTAAAAGAAAACTGTGAAGTATCTCTCAAGTTCATGGCTTTGTAAAGAGCAGCAAAGGGCAGGGGAAAAAAAATACTCAGGAGAGTAATAACTACTCTGTGATCCTCAGTGGAGCATCACTATAGTAATAATCATTTCTGCTTGTTTGTTGTCACCCTTACAGCTTGTGGGCAATGTGAAGCTCATTTCCCTTCTTCTCTCAATTGCCTGGAAACTCAAAGCTCAGTTTTAGGCCCAATTTTTAATGATTGTGAAAGATCTTATGAAATCCATGCTTTCTTTATAATCACATCTTACTAGTCCACTTTTGTCCCCATTCCTTGCTTGAGTCGATTTATTTCTTTTTTATCATATATATGCATTCTTAAAAACCTCTCAAATCATGTTAGGATTGAGATAAGAAACAATTATATATTAATAACAGTCATAGGCACAATGCACTGAGGTGTGCTGGTCATTTCATGCGTTACACCTCTTCTCTTCAACAACCCTGAAAAGTGTATGTGATAATCTACTTTATATAGAACTGAAAAGTGAGGCCCAGAGACACTAAGAGTTTGCCCAAGGCCACACAGCTGGTAAGTAGCAAAGCTGGGCTTTAAATCTAAGTTCAGTTGATCCCAAAATCCTGTATTCTTTCCACTATACCAGGGGCTGGCACACTATGGCCCTTGGGCAAATCCAGCCTATCGCCTGTTTTGGTAAATAAAGTTTGATTGGAACACAGTCATGCTCATCCATTTAAATGTTTTCCATGGCCGCCTTCATTCTACAAAGGCAGAGCTGAGTAGTTGCAACAGAGATCTTATGGCCTAAAAAATCTAAAATATTTACTCTGGTCCTTTACAAAAAAAGTGTGCTGACCCTTGCACTACACTGTAGTACTTTGAGTTAGTATTTTTGTTTAATAAAGGGTGACAGTGTATAACCTATTTGAGAAATATTTTTTAAAGAAATATATAAAAAGATTTGATCCCAAAAGAGTTGTTTCTGAAGGCAAAAAATTTACTTATGAGGGAAGTGTTCTTCCTTGATGTTTCTAGACACATTAAATGTTTCACAGTATGATTTTTCAGTACCTTAAGATGGAAAACTTACGGGACGGGAAAAAATTAACTTGTAGACTTAAAATTTCTCCTGAAAAATCATAATTAATATCTAGATTTAGAGAGTTCCTTACAGCTAAAATCTGCCTCTGTTTTTCTTTTAGTTTTCGTACTGTGTAGACAAGCCAAGCAACATGATCCTCTGTTAGGCAAACCAGAAATGGATTTCTCATGTTGAGCAAAGAGCAACACAGATACATTGGCTAAAACAGTATATTTAAAATTGAGCTGAGAAGAAAAAGAAAGATTAAGCTATAATTTACACATCGCTCTTCAGGGCTCTTCATCGCTCACAATTTGGAATTTATTTATAATTTATAGGCCACCCACTTCCATAGAAGGATCTGAGACAGCAAAATTTGGAATAAGAATTCAAGAATATTATATCTGGGATTAGTAGATTCAAATCCTGAAAGTAATTTTGTAAAAAGTGAAAATAAATAACTTCGTTAAAAATTTTCCCTTTCAAATATTTAAAAAGTAAAGAGGGGATAGAAAACTGTTCTTTTAATCTTTTTTTTTTTTAACATCACTATCCTATAGTATTTTTTAAGTGAAATAAAGCCTAATTTCATTAAATTATGCTGGAGACAAAGTTGAGAAGAGAAAGTAGAAAGCTATGATCAAAAATGAAGTTCTAGAAACCTTTAGAGTGGCATATATTATTTTAATATGAACTTACTATCAATTTCAATTAATTTCCATGATGAATCAAAGTCCTTGGTGAATATTATAAGAGTTGATTGGTAACCGGGATCCAAACAACGAATTTCCTATACTATGTGCCATCACCAACTTTAAAAATTTCAGGATTAGAATCTTAGTATCCATTATTTCAGGGATCTATGGACCTCAAGCTATAAAGCACTATCTGAAAAAGAAACAAATATTTACGAAGTTCTTCGTGCTAGGAGCTGTTGAGCTGTCCCAGCCCCTGTTCAAAATGTGTGCTTTTCAGTAAACGAAGGAGCTAGAACTAGGGGTGAAAATGTGCCAAAGCACCACAAACAACAGACTATTGTTTCAGAGCCCGTTACAAAAAATCCCAATATTCGTCTGAATGATTAGTAAGTGTCCCAGCTCTTCATACTCTGATGGATGCCACTGCCTACCAGGCAGTGTGGAGTCTGGCTGTTCTCCAGGATTGCAGTTTCAACAAAAATATCCTTCAAAACTCAATTTGGTTGGGACTTACCACAGGCTTTGGTTTGGAACTTTCCAGTAATGCCCAAAATAATTCGACCTGAGACACACTGGCTGACCACCACCACCACTGACTCTGGGGAGAACTGTCTGGAAGCAGGCTGAGGCTCCCTGGACCGACCACCCAGAAGAGTGAGTGGAGAATACCAGAGTAAATGAATGAAAATGGGGGTGAGCAGACAAAGAGAGGCTGGGCAGAGGAACGGGCTGGTCAGGGCATGCTGAGTCTTAAGAAAACTGGCTTGAGGAATCAGGCATACGTGTCCTCCTGATGGGAGACTACACCACCACCTACAAAATATTCTTGCCAAAAACTTAGGAATTTGATCAAGTCTCTAGAGTTAGCTACCATTTCAGAGGAAACTTAGAAGACAAAAGAACATGTTAAATGACACCACGGGGATGCGGGCCTTGAAGTATAAACTACAGAAAGCTCTAGAGGACAACCTGGTCTCTTAAACAAATATGTTGCATTAAAAAAGTTAAAAAAAAAAAAAATGTTGAGGGAAATTCTATAGATTAAAATGCATTGGGCTTATTTGAATCCTGATTTAAACAAACTGACAGAGAAAGAGAGGATAGAAATGTTTACTGTTTTAAAGTGGTTCTAAGCCACTAAATTTCGGAGTAACTTGTTCCTCGACAATACAAACCAATACAGAAATCTCTGCTGAAAAAAAAGACTGAAGTGTGAGATGTAACGAAAAGAATCATCCTCTGGGATTCAGACAGACTGGGGTTCAAGTTCTGGATCGACCACTTGCTTGAGTTCGGAAAGTGATTTAGCCTCTCTGTGAAAGGCTGAAGCCTTTTAATTTGTAAAATAAAGATAAAAATGACTAATGCCTAGGGCTGTGCTAAGAAATTAAAGATAGAATATATGCAGAAGTGCTCACCACATTGCCCTGCACAGAGAAAAAAAGTTGATGAGCAGCCATCATTTTGTCTAATCATTATTAGCAGCACTCATTCTAAAATGGCCTCCCTCCCTCCCTCCCACCCATCCCGCTAAAAAAGGAGGACATCCCAGAAGAGGCTGACTCCACCTCTCCTTCAGGAAGAAGGCAGCTCTGCAGTGCGACGAGCTGCATCTTCCACCAAGGTCTACATTTAGCATCTGTTTCCACCTTTTTCGGTCTCAGCCTACACAGTTGCTGCCTATCCCAGCGTGGGGCAACACTGGAGCCGGAGCACGAATCCAGGGAACATGCACAGGAAAAAGGAGCCTGATAATACTTCTGGCGCGCTTATAGACAGGCTTTAAAACGGAATATTAAATGCGGGCATCCACATGGAATTTCAATTGACGGGTTTTTCCTCTCCTCAGTCCAACAGCACAAAATGAGATTGGTTCAGAACTGGCAGCCTTTCTTTCATTTGTCATTATGTTTTACACACAAGGAAATCTTAATGTCTAAAGATGGGAGGTGATGATAAGAATAGAGCTACACATGTTTTTTTGGCAGCCCAGTCACCAGCACTTAAATTCACTCCTGACAGTTCTCAGAATCTAAAGACCTGTAAGTACGGAACTGTCATCTGCCTATCCGTGAGAGATTTCACTTTGGCAGGGTTTCAAAAGGAAAATCACTCGCTGTTTTATGCATATTTTCGCCACCACAATATTTCTCTAAGCCATGTAAAATACTGTACTCTCGAGAGACAGATAAAAAGAGGTCTGTGGTACACGGTTGCGAAAAGGAAAATCGCCCCTGTTTCTGAACCTACAAGTACAAAAATACAAAGTCATTTGCTAAAATCTAGGATTAGAGCAAAATGGGTGATAGCCTTCTGCAAGAGCCTGGGCTTGGTGATTACAAAAGGCAGTTGAATTGGATGATTTCTGAACTATTTAATGGTTAAAAACGAATGGCCCTGTTAAGACTTGGAAGGCAGTCCTGTTACGTAACCGTTGGCTCTCTTCAGCAGAACAGCTCCCTCCCAGTGCGGTCTGACACAAGAACTGGAGGAAGCTTCGGGAGGCGGGATATCCAAGCTCCTGCTGGAGCAGCATGGTGTCCAGGAGAGAGCACAAAGTCAGAACTGGATGGAAATCCTACATCTGCCACCAACCTGCCAAGTGACTCTTGGCAGAGAATCCCTCACTTTCTCTGATCTCAGTTTCCACCACGTTTAGAATGAAGGACAGAACAGCATGGTGGTTAAGTGGGGGCCCTGGAGTGACTAACCACAGAGGATCTCAATCCCTCTGCTTCCCAGCCACATGCCTTCAGATCACTAACCTACCCTCTCTGGTCTAACTTTCCTCATCTGTATAATAGAGAGAGTGATAAGCACAACTCCAACGGGTTGTTTTGAGAATTCAATCAGAAAATGCATGCAAGGGGTTCTTAGTGTGTGGCCCATAATAAGCCCTCAGTAAATGAGCTATTGTTGTTATTGTTACTATTATTCCCTCCCAAACATATTATAAAAAATAGTCAGCCATGAGTAATAAGACACCACAGGCCAACAACTGAGATTATGGCTTGTTCAAGCCTAAGTGGGCTTCCAATGGCGACCACTTTCTTCCCAGAACCTAGAATAGTGCCTGGGGCTTTGGAAACACTCACCGAATGTGTGTTAAGTGAATAAACACGTGGATAAATGAATGAGGAAGGTGTAAATGAACAAACGTCTTGAAAGCTACTGCTGTGCCCTGACTGAGGTTCTCTGAGAGCTCTGGCAAGGCCTAGCTGCTACCAAGCACTGAGCATTGAAAGAGCGCCTGCAGTAGGGCTCTCCGGGTCTGCTGGCTGGCTGGGATGCTAACCAACTATTCCTATGAGCGCACAGCCCGCACTTAGGGGGATGATGCAACTCTCTCTGAAGATTCTGACTGCATATTTCAACCTCAAGGACTCAGGCCACTTGCTTGCTCCAGAAAGGGCTCCAGAGAGCAGACTTCTTACCAGTCTAAAAGAGCAGAGTGAGCAAGTAAGGAAGACTCAAAAGGGACTGGATTGGAATGGATGGCATTGTGAGGTCAGATCTACATAGTACCATCTGAATATCTGGTGCAAGATACCCCCCCCCCCCCATCAGATACATCCCTCATGGGCTTGGATTACTACAAAACCAATGCTCCCAACAGAGCCTAACCCACAGACAGCTTGTCATGCAGCAGTGTTCTCCAAATTCCGTCATTCTGATGCCACTTTTGGAACTATCTTACCCTTGGCACCACCTGTACTATTACTGACTGAACCCTCATCTTTAAACCAACTCACCGAAAAAAAATTCAAGTTTTTTTTTAATGAAATTTAAACCACTGTGGTAAATGAAAAACCAGTATCGCCTGCCCTAAATCAGAGGTAATCGTAAAAATAAACACTTGGAAACAAAATATTGTCATTAAAATGGAGCTAGCCACCAATGCTCTCCTTAACTTTGGGTTTTGGGCCTGTGCTCTCTCTGTTAGAAAGAGAAGTGAGCATGGGATCGCATAAAAATGTGCCAGCCCCTAGCGAAGCCTTCCTCCTTCAGGCATTTTGAAAGACTGAAAAAGAATGAAAAAAGGAGTAAGTTTCTCATGATGTGAGTCCATGTTTTTGGAGCCATGTTCATGCACCACGTACAATCGTTGCAGGCTGGAGAAACAGCAGAACTTTCTCATGCTCGTGATGGTGAGCCTCTTTGCAGTCCTCACTAACTGAGGTTTCTTGTTTCTGAATGCAATTAAAATACACATTTCCTTGATTCTGAGATGCACTGCAAAAAGTCTATAATCAGGACGCGTCTTACCATCAGCTGGTTTTTATTAGCCACTTTTACTAGTGCTTTAATAGTATCTTTTCTTTTTTATCTGAGAAGCTGTTATGAGATTGATGACACATCTCATAATGAGGGTGACTCAGAGTCAAGAAAATACCGTACACCTTAACAGGGCCAACATAAATGAGCCTCTGTTTGGACGCCAAGACAACACAACAGCCTTGCCTTCTCCCAATTGTGTTCATCTGATAAAGACATTACAATAGCAAGCTATTATGATCTATAACCCTCTGCTGGAACACTCACACATTCTTGGCCTTGAACGCTTGAGCAAAATGCTGCACGCTACGGAGCAGAGCAAGGTCCAGGGTCATTGCTTCTACCTTGGCTTTACGCTGGAATGAGAAAAAATAAAAAGAAATGATAAATAACAGCAAGTTTAGTTCATGGTATCAAGTTACAGCAAATGTGTTATGGAACATGTCGGAATTCCCCTGTTTAATATTAGACGCCCAGAGAGAATATAAATCATCGGAATGAATGGAAGAACAAGGCTTTTACTGCCAAGTTTAGGGAGGATGTGAGGCTGGGACACTGCTAAAACTACAGGCTGGGGGTTGTGCTGTTTCACTCAGTGCACAGAAGAGGTTCCAAAGGGTCTTCAGGCTCACATATCTCCTCTTAATCTGCGTCCTAAAAAACCGTAAAGATGGTGGAATACCAGGACAAAGCCTGGCTCGTGCAGGAATTCAATAGATAACATTTCCATCAAAAAAGCTGCCATCCAGGTTTGGAAATAATTGCACTAAGCCTGCATCAAAAATTAAACACAATTCATTTACAGAAAGTACAAAAGTAAGGGGCCTGGCCCCATGGCGTAGTGGTAAAGTTCATGCACTCTGCTTTGGCGTCTTGGGGTTCACTGGTTTGGATCCTGGGCACAGAGCTACATACCACTCATCAAGCCATGCTGAGGCAGCATCCCACATACAAAATGGAGGAGGATTTGCACAAATGTTAGCTCAGGGCCAAGCTTCCTCACCAACAAGAAAGAAAGAAAAAGAAAGAAAGAAAGAAAGTACAAAAGCAAGCAAAACTCATTTATACCAATGAATCCAGGTTGACCTCAATCCCCTTGGTTTAGTTACCCAGAAAAGTCTATAAACAGGTGGGGCACATGTGGATGATAATGATGCTAATAATGGCTACTGACCATTCAGAGCCCACCATGGGCTGGGTGGTTTTAGGGACCATTACATTTCATCCTCACGACAACTGAAAGATGGGTTATATTTTCCTATTTTACAATGTGGCATCTTATAAGCAATCACAGAGCTAAGAAGTGGGAGCAGGAAGCACTGACCTCAAGTAGGTCTGACACTAAAGCCCAAGTTCCCTCCTGGAAAGAAACTAGAAAACTGGAGCAGTCCGAGTTTGAAGCAATCATGTTCCCCTGCACAGCCTCCTAGCACAATTCTAGAAAGATCAGCGTTGCCTTTCACCCTTGCCTTATGTTTAAGGAGCACTCTCAACTGTTAAGTCTGGCTGGACTTCAGGGTGTGCGATTAAATACTATCACTTCTTAGATGTATTTCCTCCGAAAGACATGCAGCCAAGAATGCCAGGCCACCTGCCTGTTCAGGTGAGAAGAGTCCCATAAAACAAATGGTAAACTCGGGAATTCATGTCTAGACAGTGATGCTAAAGTAAGACTAGGGGGAATAACATGATACCTCGAAGGCTAGGAAGGGGGTGAAACGGCACTACTGAGAACATCCTCCACCGGAACTGTCTTCCTCAGGGATGGAGACAAACTGTGCTGAGATGCTCAGTGTACCTGCCGCAGTTTATCTTGGCCGCCTCGGTCCTGGGCTCCAACCCAGCACCCGAACCTTGAGCAATAAACGTCAGGCAGAGACAGCTGGGAAGCACACTGACTTCGGGCCATTGAACATTTCTGAGCCTCAGTTTCCTCATTTATAAAAGGTGAGCATTAGTTATCTACTCACAGAGTTGTTAGAACAAGTATAAAGCACCTAACATCTTGCTCAGAAGAGAGAAGGTATGTAACAAATGTAACTAGAAGGAGACAAGATGTCGTTGAGCCAAACTCTCCCTGATGCCACTTCGCAATAAATGGTGGTTTGGGCGAGTTACAGTGCAGCATGGTGGATGAAATGACGTTAAATGGTACCCAAGGGTCCTCCCTGAAGACCACATCAGACCAGACTGCTGTTAGATCCTGGAGGATCCAGGTCATGTCTGCTAACAAAGCCCAGTTTTAGGGAAAGGAGTATAGAGTGATTAGATGACTTCCCCAACCCCCACAGCATATCAGTGCCAAAGGAAAGTTGATCAACGTAGATTTAAATGTCTCCGCTAACAGTGCCAGATGCACAAACATGCAGATTTTGCAAGAAGAAGGAGAAGCATTTAACCTATTCCAGGAAAAGGGGAAAGTGCCAACACATGGGTGTTGTTAGAGTTTCCTAAGAACAGGGAACATCAGAGCTAGAGGGTCCACAGTAAGGCCAGGCCTCACCCCTCATCCTACAGAGAAGGAAATTGCCACCAGGAGAAGCGAATGCACTTGAGTGGTGTTGCACCTTGCACAGAGAGTTTGGGCTGCCAGATGAGGAGCAAAACTCGGCTCGCTTTCTGTCTGAATAATCAATATTTATCTGATGGCTTAAAATCTCTTGGGAGTGGGAAGTCTGTCAATGGCTAACTTTTATTCTCCATGGATTCTTATGCCTCATAAATGCTCAACTACCCGATTTGACACTCAGAGTTGGCAAATAAAGTGGCCTTTCCCCCTCAAGCTGCCTCCTCTGGCCCCAGCCTCACTTGGCTTGGAGCCTGACCCTTACTGCCTACACAGAATCTTACAGAACTTTGAATGTATCACAAGAGGAAAGTCAGATATTCATTCTGTTGGGGAAGGGGTGGTAAAGACATTGTTCCTCTCAGCCAAGCCCCCTATGGAAACGCCAAAGGACGTGCAGGCTACATATTATAAAAATGCATGTATATATTTCCCACATAAAACAGGCAGAACATTCCCAGATGGTGACCCCAAAGCAACATTCCAATGAGAATGATGGCACGGCCAAGTGGGCCAGTACATTCTTCTGTATGTGTAACTTACAATGAGTAAGTTGTCTTTTGCCCCCCTGCTCCCCTTCACTTTAAAATAAAGCATACAGCTGCCACTACCAATAAGAACAAAATCAGAACATATACATCCAGGGGGAACAAGAGGTCACAAGCCATCAAGAAGTTCAGCAGACTAATCCACAGGCTGTGGCTTACTAGGCTCCTGGGGACAGTGATTCAAGTCCACACACTATTACTCAGGTAATTCTCTGCTCTCTGTATCAGGTTTCCTGTTTCTGCTACTGACCCTGAGAAATGCAGAGAAACTGTGTGCAGTCCAGTGAAGGGAAAACGCAGCTTTTAGAATTAGGGTGTGTATATGTTTGTGTGTGTGTTAGGGGGCTTGCTCTTCTGATTATCTGACAAACTTAGCAACATTATAGAAATGTTTATCATGAGAGAGGCAGGAGGCTCGATCGGCCAATGTAGGCTTTCCTGCCAAGTCTGGCCATGAATCTGGGACTGACCACAATTTGCTTTCTTGGTTTAACACATGAACTGTTTATTCTTGTTGTTAACTTTGATTTAGAATTAGTTTTAGACTCACAAGAGGTGACAAAAATAGTACAGAGAGTGTCCATATACCTATGTCCCACCATCGCCCAATGGTGACATCTTACTCATGTATAGCACATTATGAAAACCACAAAATCAACACGGAAACAATACAATTCATTAGACTGCAGACATTACTTGGATTTCACCAGTTCGGTGATGCACTCATTTTCTCTTATTTGGAATATCTTTTTGTACAATTCTATGGCATTTTATCACATGTATTGATTCCTGTAATCATCACCACAGTCAAGATACAGAACAATTCCATCACCACTAAGGAATCGGTAAGTTTGATGTTAAATTATTATATGCCTTCTGGAATATGAAAAGTTCAGGCCTATTTGGCCAGAATCTGCTCTCTGGATTGGCAAAACAAACATATATACAAAGTCCTAGGTTAAAACCCTTTTGTAGCTTGGAATGGTCAACAAGATATGGTCCAAATTCCTTAGCATGGTTCACACAAGTGCCTGTGTATCAACCAGGATGTGCTTCAGTAAGGAACAGCCTCAAAACCTCAATGTCTTAAAACAACCAAGGATTACTACTCGCTCACACTTCTGGCCCATCCTGGATCAATGGAGCCATGTTAATTGTGATTCGCCAGGGGCCCAGACAGATGGAGCCTTTACCTTCTATAAATATCACCAGCCTCTACAGTGCAGGGAAGAGAATGCAGTGAGTTGTACACTGGGTTCTCAAAGGCTTCCACCCAGCAGTGACAGATGTCACTTCTGCTCACATTTCATTGGCAGAGCAAGTCATGTAGCTATGCTTAGCTTCAGGAAGATGCAACCCTCCATGTGCCCAGAAGGAGGAGAAATGGAAATATATGTATATATATACACACACACACATAGTGAAGAACACTAACAACTAACCCACAGTCCATGACTTGGCCCTGTCTACCACTCCAGGCTTATTTCAGGCCACGTCCTGCTTCATACTTCCATTACTTAGACAAAAATTTAGAAAAGATAGATGAATATAGACCCCTAAAAAGATCTACGACCCCATTATCCAAAAATAAGCTGTTAGCATTCCATATGTCCCTCCCTTCCTTCCTATCTATCCATTAATCCATCCATCATCTGTCCATCCATCCAATCATCCATCCACTTAGCTTTATTTAGCCAGAAAGAACTCCAGACTAAGAATTTCAAATCTTAAAATGCTATAAAATGCCTCTCTCAACCCTTCCCCAAATCCTCACTCTTTTCTCTAATCACGCCAGTACATAAACTTTCATCTCAGGCAAAATAAGAATGTAAATTTATTTTAAATTATGTATACAGATGCTGGTAATCACTATTTTAAAACAGAACCACACAGGTGGCATCCCACACATGAAGCATCAGGCAACTTCTAAGTAGCTGAGAAGCTCACCTGCTCCCAACACTCCAGGCTCAGCCAGAAAGACGTAGTAATTAAGCAACCCACGTACTCTTCTTCTGTTTCCCTGGGATCCAGGGACACTTGCTGGTGGCATAGATCACTGACACCCCTCAATAGACCAAGTCTTCTTGGTCTATTCTTTATTTTAAGTTCCAAAACCTGTCTCAGTGACTCGAGTCTGTAAATGCAGAATCAAAGGGGTTGCTTGCTGCTGTTATGCAAGAGTGCTCTCTCATCCCATTTTATGACTATAAATTAGCCAAGTGTGACTCAGATGTGATACCGCCTGAAACCAAAGGAACCATATGGGGATTGTGCGGTATTTAAACAGAGAAATGGGGAGATACTGCCATTCACAGCACAGACGGTAGAGCCAGGCTGACTTGGAGCCACAGTCCAGCACGACCACATCACTGGCAGTGTCACTTCAGGAAAGCTACTTGAATGCTCTGGGCCTAAGTGACATATTTGAAAACGGGCATTTGACCAGCATGAGTAGAGTAAAGATTAGATATTATGTATATGTATACGTGGTATGAAGCACATAAATGATAACTATTATTATCTTTATGTGGAAGGCCACTGCTAAAAAATGATGCTCCTGGTTTTTCAAGAATAAAGTATATTAGTAATTGTAGCCTCCCTTCTTTATTTCATGAAATTAACATACATAGCTCAGAGAAAGTTTGAACAGCAACTCTGTAATGGAGGTTAACACATGACCCCAGAGCACGAGGAAGGAAGCTCATGGAATCCGCTTGAGGCCATGGTACCCCAGTTCCCAAACTCAATGAGCGTTTTGAACCTAAAAGGTGGTGGTTAAGGCCGTGGACTCAAGCTGGACTACCTGGGTCTGAATCCCAGCTCCAGCACTTTGCAGCTGGGCAAGTTACTTCTCCTATTTGTGCACTGTTTTTCCTTCTGTAAAAGGGAAATAATAATAGCATGTGCCTTACTAGGAAATGAGGTCATATATGTAAAGCATTTGCAATAGTGCCTGACACTTGATAAGTACTCTATAGTTGTTAGCAATGAATATCATTATGATTGTTTTTGTTGTTGTTTTTGACGATGCATATCCCACAGATTCCATTCTCCTTCACTTCTTTTTTTCCCCCTGTCATTGCAACATGCAAGAGGAAATAGTTCATATCCATAATCTGCTTACCATCAATGAAAGAACAAAAAACATAAAATCTCATGATAATAGGCCTTTCAAAAACCATATATAAATAATTTGAATGACCAAGCATAGTTTAAAAACAAATTATTATTTCAAGTCATCATTAATTGTAAACTGCTTGTGAATTAGCTGGGAGTATATCGATGAATTTCCTCCACTAGCCAATTTCTCCCCGTAATGAACCCAAAGTATCTGGTCTGGGAACGAAGCTGTTGGGTGTTATGGAACATGCTCAGTGAAATCAAGTGAGTATGCTTCTAAACGCTCTCATCTTCAAGATGCATGAGGATTGCTTCCTCCACTCAGCTTGACCAAAGAATCCCCAGTGCACATTTTCGACACAATCCTAGTCTAGCAGCAGGGGAGAGCAGCTCTTTATTAAGTTGTGTTGAAAGCACCATCCCTGAGCTGGTCAAAAAGAAGAGCACGCACTGTTCTTAGAGGTGGAAGGATGGAGAAATCCAGATGTGCTCAATGGGCACAGGGAGTCTAGTCTCCCATACGCCCAGAGGAAACTCTCTTTGATCTATGAGGATTCAGCACATGCAACTGCAGATGCAAGATTAACTGTTTAAGGGCAATTAGCTCTTGTGTGTTCTCATTTGAAGAAGCCAATCTATGCAGATTTGATGGGTGTGTGCCTACCTCTCCCTCACACTTACATAGGAGTTCATTTCTGGGTTTCCCTAAAAGAAGATCTCATTTACTAAACACATTTATTGATAATAAAAGCTGAAAAAATAATGAGTACCTATGATATGTTTGGCATTTATTTTTCATTTAATAGTAATATGAAAAATCTTTTGAAGTATGTACATATCATTTCCCCCATTTTACAGACTAGAAACCAGAGGCTGATACAGTTTAAAGGGGCATAGCCAGTAAGACACGGATCCAGGTTTCCAACTGATGTGGCTTCGCTGGAATACCACGCTGCACGGCACCCCTATCACCATGTTCGTCAACATATAACACCAAGAAGCTATAAAGAAATTAACATCACCTATATATTCTTATTTGTATCTATTTTATATCATATTTATTTTATGCATTTAGTATTTACAAGAGAAGCCTATTGCTGAAAGGGAAAATGTAACCAAGGCAATAATCTACATTCAGAGCTTATTGCTAATGGCATCCTGCAAATTCTAATCCAATGGGCCTTAATTGCATTATGCTGATGTCTCTCACCCTTTCACTTTACATGCTCTCAGTCCTGATTTTATGTTCTGAACCCTTAAATAGGAGTTGTCACATTTACAACAGCAAGAGACACTGGCACTGAGCATATTATTGACATGACATTATTCACTCTACTACAATACAGACCTAACTAAACTGGTTTAATAATTCATCAATATCCTTTGTGGAACTTCATAACATTAATTTCTTCAGTAGTATTTAAGTGATGTTAATGGTGGCAATGGATGGCAGCATCTTTGCTGGGTAATGCAGGAACGGATTGACATTTGCATCTACTTTCGACTCTGTACCTCTCAGTCAACAACCCAAACCAGTATTGTGACTAAGTCTGATGGGGAGTTTGCCCAATCTTAGCCAAGCCTAAAGATTTAAAGGATGCACTGATAATTGCTCTTTCGGATAGGGCACTCAAGGAAAAAGGAGAGTTTGAGAGTCTTTCTCCGGCTCTGCACATTTGTACCAGTCTGTACACCATCGCGCATTTAACAAGAAAACCGCTCTTAGAGCAGATTCCACATTCCGAAATAGGGAACCAAATCAAAAATGATCCTAAGTAAAGCCCTGGGTTTTTTTTAAAGCCTTGAAGGATAGGGGCTGAGTTTGTCATCCCTAACCTTCAGATCAACCCTGACTCCTGGGCCCCCACGAGCGCCCCCCAATCCTGCCCTCCCCTGCCAAAATACACAAACACTCCTAATAAGAAAATCATGACAACTCTTTTTTCATTATATACAGGTCAAAATTTTTGCCTTGTGTTGCTGAAACTCAATTTATAAAATAACTGTATCAATATCTATAGGTAACTGTGAGGCTGATTCAAGGAGAAATTGCACCGGATAACAGCTTATTTAATTTGGTATATGAGTTACGTGCCCCATAAAGCAAAACTATTAAAAATGCTTAGACAGTAATTGGCAATATTTTGCACTCTGGATAAAAAACGCTTATCTTGCCAGAAACTAACAAGAGAGGGAAAATATTCGAAAACCTTCCAATTTCCCTCTATGCAATGTATTCACTTTGCAGCTTAAAAACAGTTTAAGGAAGGACAGCGAATGGCACGGGAGTTTGGCAGTCAACATGATTGTGCATTTATGCCTTGCTATGGAAGAAAGAGCCTTTTTTCATAGTGAATTTTTCATTCTAATGTAAGTGATGATTTACGTTAACTATAGGTAAAGCATAGTTACATTTTCCTGAAGGATTGCAGGCAAGTAAAGAGTACTACAATAAGTTGAAGCGTAAAAGCTTTCTCTGTCATAATATTTATTATAATGGCATATAAAATAGCTGAAATAAATAATAGATGACTAAAGGTAAATTCATATGATAAAGAATCCTTCAGCAGAAACCATTACTTTTGACTGCTCTAGCTTTATACACAGTTGAAGACTCTTAATAAACAGGCCCTATATCTTATGTAAGTACTGGAAACATCAAAGATGTGCTTAAAAGGCAACATACTGGACATCAGCTAATTTACTGTATAATTATATTCTCAACAGGAACAGTCTATATATTTTGAATATTTAATAGCTGTGTTCTTAATGAAACGTGTTAAGCATTGGAAACCCCTACTTTGGGGAAATCGATGATAAAAGAAAAATCAGTGCCCCCCTCCTAGATTCAGACCGAGGGGCATAGCTCAAAATACAAAGATCTGGGGCCTGTTGATTATCTGGTGACAGGTCAACAGTTGTTAGTTACATTGAATACAAAACAGAAAAACAAGATTTGTCTGCTCTGGTTTAGAAGATTCTGAATTCCACATGAAGGACTCGCAAAGTTTGAAAGAGCCCCAAATGGAGAGAATCATACATGGATAGGCCAGCATCTATCTCATAGGTTCTCAACCAGGGGCATTCTAACCCCCAGGGGCCACGTGGCAAACTCTGGAGATATTTCTGGTTGCCACAACTTGTTGGAGGGGGGCATTGATATCTAATGGGTACAGACGAGGGATGCTGCTAAAAATCCTACGATGCAAAAGATAGCCCCCCAGAACTAGCCGAAGATGTCACTAGCACCGAGGTTGCATATCTGAGTTTGGTGAGAAGAACTTTGATTCACCCTAAGTGGTCTTCAGCTATTTAAATTTATCTTTAGTTGTAAAAGTAAAACTGGCTCACTGACAAAAGTACAAATAATGCAGAAGTGCATAATGCAGACAGTGAAAACATCTCCCAAATCCCACTGCCCCAAGATCAACACAGTGACAGCCTGATGCAAATCCTTCCAGAATATATCTTCTACGCATGTTTTTCCACAAACATAGTATTGTAGCTCGTGGTCTTTTACAGTCTGGTTTTCCCCAGTGAACACATAATTGAATATATCTAAATAGAGCTCTACCCCTCTTCTTTCCAACCAGTATGGTTAGCCCATTGTTAGCTTTGTACTTAAATTTCTGATGCCTAACCTCCCTTACCTGTAAAAATAGAAAGAATAGAAGAACCTCGTCCTTGGGATTACTGTGAGAATTCGATGAGATACTATCCCTGGAAAACACCTTAAACAGATATGTGAAAGTGTGAACTATTGTTCTTGTCGTAATTAATATTATTTTATGTAGTTTCCAGATTTTGTTATTGAAAGCAATGTTGCATTACCTATACTTTGCAATATATAATTTTTTTATATAAGATAAGTTCTTAGAAGTAGAATTGCTAGGTCAAGAAATACCTACATTTTAAATTTTGATAGATTTTTGCTGGGAGTCCTCCAAAAAGGTTATAGTAATTTCCATTCCCAAGAACACTGCAGGAGAGTAGGAAAGAAAACCAAAACAACCAATAATTCACACTGACATTTATAGTAAATTAAAAATGCACAATTTTATTTCTCTATCTCTAATACCTGGTACACAGTGAGTAGCACAGAGTAGGTTTTCGAGACAGCCTTCAATTTAGAAAATGAATGACTTGTAACATACCACCAAACTTGGGACAAATTTGTAAGTACATAGAAATAAAAGTAACTGGTGATGCTGGCAGCAATGATTTTCGATAAGCCATATTTGGAAAGGCAGGCATTTCTCCTGGTGCTTCAGGCTTCCTGGCTGAGCACCTGCCTCTCAGAAGTTGGCCACACTGTGTGATGATGGACATGAGCTTGCTATGCAAAGCATGAGTAAACATGTAATAGTATCATCGCGCTTGAGGAGTGACCACGACAGTTATCTTTAATTTATGGATGAATCTAAAGAGAGAAATCTTGCAGAAGTTCTGCAGAAGTAAGGCAGGATATTCAACAGATAAACTAGAAAAGATTTTAAAAAACTAAATGCTTCAGAGAGAAATGAAGTTTCTTCTATGTAGCTCAGCAGCCTCTTATAGTTTTTAACCAAAACATCCATAAAGGCAGAAAAAGATGAGACTCAACACAATACACACACAAAAGAGAAGTCACAGTCAAGTTATCCCCAAATTTCGTGCATCTTTTACATTAGCTACAGGACCAAATAAATACACTTAAAACGGAATTGAAGAAGGAATTGAAATAACAATAACAGGGAAGTGTTTTTGTTTTTTTTTTTTATGGAAGAGAGGATTTTATTGAGCCATTAAATCATGTATGGTCTGGTTTTTTTGGTTAAAATGATAGAGACATTACATAGCTTTACACTTTGTAAGAGAATATTTAGATATGTATGTGAAAATTTCAAAGTAACTGCAAAAGAAAGAGGGAAGGAAGGGGAAGAGGAAGGGAAAAGGAAGGAAATGGAAGGGAAGGGAGGAAGAATCTTTAGCTTCTAAATCAGCAGCAGGAAAAAAAATGATGTATGGGGTGCATGGGATATAAAGAAACTAGATCAACCCCAAAAAATTATCAAACAGAATTAAAAATAATAATAGAGGAAAACAGTTGGTAGAGAAGAAATACAAAATGAAATTCAGAAATTAGAACAAATATATCCATAATCACAAGAAATACACATGGACTTAAATTCAGATAGTAAAAGGCATAAACCAACAGACTAGAATTTAAAAACTACCTCTATGTTATATAAAAAAGATATACAATGGATAAAATTAGTGCCTTTCAAATCAGTTCCCCCCTTTCCACAGTATGGGATTGTGCTGAGAAGGCTGACCAGCCAGGAACTACACTCCCCAGCCTGCACTGAGGTGGGTGGGCCATCTAGGTTTCCACCAATGGCCTGTGAGTGGAAGAGTGGGTAACTCCTGGGCTCTTCCTCATGTGACCTGGGTTCCCCACCTTCTCTTTCTCCTTCCATAAGATGAATGTAGGGTACAACAATTTCCCAGGGGACAGTGGGGCCACTAGATTAAAGGAGCTTGGATACTTAATTCACCAAATGGACAACAGCCACCTGTTGATCAGGGACCCCCTGTAGATCTGTGTCATACCTGGAAATCATTTGGTAAAACTGTTCTCCATCATAACTTGACAGGCAGATCTAGGACCTCCCAAGCCTGAAGCTTGAGAGAAGAGCCAGAATGTCAGTGTGTGTTGACTGCTCCATGCTGCTTTCACCAAGAGAGTACAAGAAAGTGATGTGCTCAGTGAGGAAGAATCATCCAGTTTGCAAGCAGAAATGAAATTTGTGGCATTATAGAGTTGAAAAAGCTAATAGATTCTGGAGCCCAAACAGCATAAAATAAGCCTGAAAAAGTCTTTGACAGACAAAAGCCCATTATGACGTCTGAATTAACTCAAATAATTCGGCCCAGCAGCATATACCAGATGAATAATACTACTTTTCCACTCGAGCCTGTTAGTCCAGAGAGCTTCACGGTACTTGCTACTGAGTCCAAAGAGAAAGAGAAAGAGAGAGAGAGATGCAGAGAAAGAGTCAGGCAGGCCTGTGAGGTTTCCAGGGACTGTCTGACAGCTTAACCAGGGCTGCTTCAGGAAATAAAGTTCAAACAGGAGCTGAGGAAGGGGAGCCTGTGAAGAGTGGCAGAGAGAGGCCAACATTCGCACGCTGATTCAAAGCAGTCAAGGGCTGTCCTGTCCTCTCAGTGCATGAAGCACGCTGGTGTGGGAATAAGCACGTGGCCACGTTCATATCTGACTTCCTCTGTGGTCTCCTCTCTTGAAGCCAAATGGGACAAATGAATCACATTGGGTAATTCTGTTAAAAGCCAGCTAAGTTACAGACTGCATGTTTTCAGAAGAGCATCTCAGACAGCATTAGGGTGGGGAGGGGCAGCGTGGGTCACACCACCTTACAGATGTCCATTAGAAGCCACTTTGGAATGGCGTGCATGCTAAAGCAGCTTGGCCTTAGTGCAAGCTCTCCCTGCCTCTTCAATATTTATAAACAGCCTCTTCCCTTGTCCCTTTGGCTTGACGATATCAATGTTCTTGACAGGCAGAGCTGCTCCCCGCACTGTGAAGGGGTGGCCCACAGCTTTCACCTCGGTACAGGCAGGCTCTGGTCCATTAGGTCCTTTTTCCTAAAGGAGATCACTGACTTTATGAGGCTGCACTCCTTTCTGGGGTACCAGGTCTGCAATGCAACCCCCAGAAGGATCTGCGGGTGTTATGGCTGAGGGTCACATTTTCTAGTTAATCCAAGTGTCACCTTTCATCCCTCATCTAGGACCTTAGCACAACCTTCCCCCATATAAATTTACCAAATCCATTCTACGAGGCAAACACCAACTGTTAATTAAACACAAAATTTTGAGGACCTACTCTCTGGAAGATACTCTTCAGGGAAGAGACAATCACAGCCTTGGCCACATTTTACCCTGCTGAGCCCTAACAAAGCAGACCTAATTACCTGCATTTTATAAACAAAACAAAGGCTGAGAAAGCACAAAAAATAGGCTCAAAACTCATATAATTAGTAGCTGCCAGAACTGGGATTTCATTTCTCCCTCCACTCTGATAAGCCAATTCTCCTTATGAGATAGTACTCCTGTCTCTGTGCCAGAACTTTCTGTCCAACCCTAAAAGCATCAGAGTCCAGGAGATTACGGTGGGGTGAAAGGTACTTCACTCCCAAGAATGTTGTTCCTTCCATGAACCCAAAGCCTTTTATACTTTTTTGTTTTATTTTGACCATTAAACTTTTAACTTTATGATGAAAAAACCAGCTAACTTCAACCTTTCCCCTCCCCCCTCCCCCAGGCTTTGGATTAACCAAGTTTGATAACTAAGTCATGTGTAATTTGAATTGTTTACATATGTGTAGAAGTAAGATGCTGATCGAACCACTTGCTCATTTCTGATTTGGTGGAACACACTTTTCTTTCCAAATGGCCATGAGTCCTCTAGAACAGAGGGCAGCAAACTTTTTCTCTAAGGGGCCAGACAGTAAGTATGTTAGGTTTTGCAGGCCATACAAACTATTCAACTTGTAGCATGAAAGCAAAAGCCACCAGAGAGCACATTAAATGAATGGGTGTGGCCACGTTCCAATAAAAGTTTATTTACGAAAACAGGTATTGGGGTGGATTTCCTCCCAGCTGAGCACAGTCTGCTGATCCCTATTTTAGAACAAGAGTCAATAAGTTGGGTGTGCTTCCTGAAGTCTGACAGTCTTATAATTAATATCATTTGCAAATTCCAATGAATGTAGGAGAAAAAGGGAAAACATCATACCACAGCTTACAGTGCGTGTTGTTTTATCACACAGGCCATTTGATAAAGATACAGAAAAAAGGGGCTGGCCCGGTGGTGCAGCAGTTAAGTGCGCACGTTCCACTTCAGCAGCCTGAGGTCCGCAGGTTCGGATCCGGGGTGGAGACATGGCACCGCATGGCAAGCCATGCTGTGGTAGGTGCCCCACATAAAGTAGAGGAAGATGGGCATGGATGTTAGCTCAGAGCCAGTCTTCCTCAGCAAAAAGAGGAGGATTGGTGGCAGATGTTAGCTCAGGGCTAATCAAAAAAAAGAAAAAAAAAGATACAGAAAACACACAACACAAAGAGTACAAACAGTATGTAGAATTAAGGATGTACAATGGACTTAGCAGCGAGCATCTGTTAACATTGCTCCTTGCAAAATGTCTCGTATTAAATAATCTAAATTTCAGGAGTAGTACACTTTGTAAGTATCAGCACTAAATAGTCCCTATGATTCCACATGTCTGCTTGAACACGGAACCTTTATGAAATATATTTTGGCATCTCTAGTTTATAAAAACCTGTCAAAAAAAATTAGGAGTCTCTAGACATTTTCCAAGTATGTCAATCCTTGGGCATTTAGGGTGTGAAGAATAGACACTTTTCACTGAGCTTAAAGATATGCTCCCAGATCTGCTAAAGATTCTTTCCAGAATCTGAACAACAAGCATCATATCACAAGGCCCGTCTTGGCGACTGGGAATGCGGGCATGGTACTTCTGTCGTGTTCATATGCATTTATATTGCCAAAAAACCAAAACAAAACAAAGCAATGCTTCTAATGAAAAGAGAACTCCACGCTTTCTTCTTTATGTGAGAGAAAAAAGCTGCAAACGTAGACATAGAGGTCGGGGAGACCATTTTTGGTGGGGCAGGCAGAAGTACACGCAAACAAAACAAACAGTGAAAACATGAAATAAAGAGATTTGCTCACAAAAGAGTTACTAATGAAGCCATTTCATCCATGTTCTGGAATTTTTCTAAATCAAATGATAGCAGTAGATTAAGAGTGATTGACAGACTATAGCCAGTCCATAAAGTAGTAAGAATTGCAGGCCACACTAACATTCAGGGGAATTCATGCCTTCTGCTGGGGGTGGGGGGGCAAGATGGTCCTTCCAGCAGGTATCTGAATCATTCTGCCATTGGTGAGGGGATACCCCTCAATCTTGCCAGGATTCAGTACCAAACCTCGCTGAGAACCACACCGTCTTAGTGGCAGAATGCTCTCTGTGCCAGGAACCCAGCAAGCACCTGATTTACAGGGATAGAAATATTTCCAAACAAATACAAACCCCATTAATTAACAAGAAAAGATGAAAAAGAAAACAGAATCGTAACCACCAGCTGGCTCACGGCACTGGGATCCTCCAGACACTTTCCGTTTCGTGGACTGCATCAAGAAAAGCAATTTTGCCAGCAATGATAAGAGGTACAGCCCCACCGGTTACTCTCGACCAGGTTCTCCGCTGGGCGGTTTGCATGGACATAGATTTCCTCCTTCATCCTCAGTACCGTTTAGAGGTAGGTATTAGCATATTCATTTTGTAAGTGAGAAAACAGAAATTAAGTAACTTAAGGCCATAAATCGGATGATGGGAAAATTTGAACCCCAGAGCAACTGACTCCAAAGTGTCTCCTGCTGCTCACCCACATATGAACTACTATTCCTATGACCATGACTATGAAAGGGGGTTGAGGACCAAGCATCTTTGCAAATGATGAAATTCCAAGTACGTAGCAGAATGGGATGGGTACAAGAAAAATCAGGAAAAGGCCAAAAAGATCACATGTGTAGGGAAAAAGCATAGAAAATACCCTGTTCTCTTGCTCTCCCAAGATCCATAATCATATGCTACCCTGTTCCTTGCAAGTGCAGACATACACAGGGTAGCACATTAATCCTTCAAACACTAACAGATGCTGGCAGGGATTTAGACTGGAATGTATTTACAAAGTGACAAATTATGTTCTGTATTATAGAGAGAGAGAAAGAGCATCCACAAACGGCCTGATAAATGTCAGCTGCAGTCACGACAAACGGTTTATTTTTATTATACTGTAACCACAAATGTTTTTTTTTTCTTTCTTTTTTTTTCAGGGAGTCCCAAAGATTTATTTGTTGCAGGGAAAAAACAAGATTATATATGACACAAAGTAATAACTGTAAGATCAGTGATATTCCGGGCACCCTGCCCTCCTGGAAAGCTACATCCAGGCTGAACAGTGCTACTAAAAATGCTACCTTCTCAGAAGCACAGTAAATGGTTAATAAATCAGCCCCAATACAATGCCTTGTAATTAGATACAGCCTTAGTTCACAGACCAGCCAATTGATAGACAATATCCAATTCCTCCTTTAGTGCCTATCAGGAGGGTAGAGTAACTATTAAAATAAATTTAACGGCTGTGACAGGTAAGAAAATATACCAGAAGCTAAAATGTAATCAGTATATCCAAACCCAAAATAAAATTACAGTCTTTGCTGCAAACACCGGCCCTGGAAAGGAGGCTTATGGATGGAGAGCGACATCCACAGGCCAAGAAGGGCAAGGTCACTAAGTCCAGAGGAATGTTCAACCTTGAAAACAAGATTGAGAGGGGGGATTTGGCCTGGGGTCAAGAGAAAATGTAAGCATTTATTATTAAGAAACCGTTCTAAAGAATTCCTTTTGTACGCTTGGTCAGTCGGATGTTGGCAGTAGTGACAGGCACCCCAGCAAGATGGCAGAAAGGCGGCTTGGAGTCCACACCCCTGGCTTCTTGGTGAGGCTCAGTTCTAACTCCATATGTGACCTTGGGCAAGTTCCTGCCCACCCCAGAACCTCCAATTTCTCAGCTATGAGCTAGAGGGTTTGGATCCCATGGTGTTGCCAAGATATCTTCCAGGGTCCAATTCTTTGTTTCTAACAGGTTGAAGGACCACAAATACAGGTGGGCAAACAGAGGAAAATGAATGGTGGCGGTCAAGTATACTCAGTAGAAAGAGGAACATTTTCTCTTCTGGGACTCTCAAATGCAGATGTCTTGTGAAATCATTGCAAATTAAAACTCCCCATACTTGCAAATTCTAAAAGCAAGATTTTAGAAAGGTATGGAATTGACAGGAATGCATAGATTATTTAAATCTACAGATTACATAGAAAGATGAAGAATATCACACACACACACACACACACACACAAAATCCCAGTGATTACTGCAAGGAAAGGTATTTCTTTTTTCCTGACAATGGATAGAAAAGATTTCTGTGGTGGGGAGTGGCTGGGGTGGCACTGTCATCAGAGTGCCAGCAGGAAATCTCTCCTACCCCTGCCCACTGCCGGGGAAGGAGTCTGTCGTGAAAAGTACACAGCAACAGTCCCTGGGCATGGAGGAACAAGATGTCATCCTGACTCCAGCACTTTCTTCATGTGTTTTAACCTCTTTTCCCATCTGTGAAACCATAACATTAAAGTCTCCTTCACAATAAGATTCTAGGAGGATTCGACGCTTGTAGCCTTGGCGGCCCAGCACCGGCTTGGCACGTAGCAAGTTCTCGATGAACTGTCTCTATTATTTTTAGGCTGAGGCTGCTTCCTGGAAACCCCCCATGCCCCTTCCAATCCTAAAAGAAATAACTGCCTTTCCTGCAAGCACCATGACAGTTCATTCTTTCTCTCTCCTATTTCACACCCGCATCACCACTTGCCCCTGTCTTCTCTCATCATTTCTAAAGGCAAGAGGGACAAGACACAAATTCATCCCTAAGCATGCCCTTCATAAGTCTCCTTCCATGCCCTAGGCCAGTATGTCCCAAATATCAGGCCTCTGGCTGTTTGCACTGGCTTGTGGTGACATGAAATAGAAGATGGGGAGCAGGGAGGAATGCAGTGGGAAGGGGAATTCACTCAGTTAAAATGACAGTCCATCACTGAAACCAACCAGAAGCTCCTGATGGCTAAAGCTGGACCAATTTGAGCAAGAAAATAATGATAGTATTGGCTTATGAGCCATAGAATAAAATATATACCTGTGAATCTATACTAACATAAATAATTGAATAAATAAATAAACAAAGGAGAAGGCGTAGCTCTTCCTTCAAAACAATTCCAATTAATAAATGTAGACAGGAGCCAGCCAGGTGGTGGAGTGGTTAAGTTCATGTGTTCCACTTTGGCAGCCCAGGGTTTCGCCAGTTTGGATCCTGGGCCAGGACCTAGCACTGCTCATAGAGCCATGCTGAGACAAGGTCCCACACAGAAGAACTAGAAGGACCTACAGCTAGAACACACAACCCTGTACTGGGGGGCTTTGGGGAGAAGAAGAAAAAAGATTGGCAACAGATGTAGCTCAGGGCCAATCTTTAGGGAAAAAAAAATGCAGACAGCATGAGAGAAATACAGAGTCGTCATTAAGCAAACACCACAGTGGCAACTACTACAGACGAGATCAACTCATGAATGTTAAAAGTCAGTGTGTGAACGTTTAAGGAGAAAGAGGATGTCAGCATAATCTTAAAGTATCTCCACCCAAATAGTTATGAATTATAAAGAAAAAGTTAGTAGCATTACTTGGGAGGAATTCAGCAGAACATCACCTAACTAAATGATCAAGGTTACTTTACTACTATCATCACCAGTGATAAGACATATCAACACCATGTACTGCCCGAGTTGATGCACAAAGAAGGACACAGCTTTTCATGATCTTCTTCCCAAAATATGCTGAAATTCAGTCTCATCATGAGAAAATATCAGACACACCAAAGTCTCAAGATCAGGAAGGACACGGAAGGAATGAGGAACTGTGAAAGATTGAAGGCCATGGAAAAAGACACAACTAAAGAGAATGTGGGATCCAGGACCAGATCCTGAACTAAAAAGAAGATAGAAGGGGGAAACTGGTGACATTTGAGTAGGATAGTATACGTACCATTATGTACCACTGTTAATTTGCTCGTTTTGACAATTTGGAGACAGTTAGGTAAGAGGAAGGTAAGTGAACTCTGTACTAACTTTGCAACTTCTGGGTGAGTCTGAAATTAGTTCCAAATAAAATGTTAATAAGATAAAATGAAATGGCTGTCCTTTAGGGTAGGTGTATGTCCCTACATTGTTTGGTGTTAAAATACCCTTTCGTGTATAAAGTAATTTTGATTGTTGATAGGGGCATCTTGTTACATTTTATTGATTTTTGTCATTTCCAGTGTACTTTCTTAGAAAAGATAAATACTCTGGCAAGTCTAAGTTGGTGTCCTCATTTTTTGTTATCCTTTGAAACAATTTATTGGATCCTGAAATCCAAAATTCTCAGAACCAATAATTAAGCTCCACTTAAAATTATTTACTAATGATTGAATACTGAAGCAACAAAAGTTTACAATACAAGCACTGTCCCCTTCACGGAACACCATCTATAGTCCCATCACAAAATTAAGTCCCTTGGTTGCTGCAGCGTCAAACCAAAGTTAAGCTCATGGCCGCCTCTTCCAGGCAGTCTCTCCTGATCACCCGAGGTTGGGTACAGCATCATGCTTCAGACTCCCACAGTTCCCTGTGGGAAGCATGGATTCAAGAATCCAGCACAGAGTCTTTACTTCTTCATGTGTTTCTCACACCAAATCATGAGCCTCTTAAAATCAGGGCCTCTCATTCACATCTCTTTATCTCCTAAGATGTTTGTCTTTTTTCACTAGTGAAAATTCAAGTTGTTAAAAAAAAAATCTTATATGCATCTCTGTACCTTTTGAGAAATTTAATGCAAGTTAAATATATTTTTAAAATCATGTTTCAATATATAAGCTATAAAATGCTGAGAAACACACAATCTAACTTAAAGTCTGTCTATCTTTCAGCTCCAAGGTGGATTTAAAAGCAAACAAACAAAAAGTTATTTCGTTTATTTCCTAAGTACCAACTTCTGAGCCCTTATGTTTTCTAAGCGCTCTCCCTATAGCAATTGTGCAGCCCTAATGATTACCACTGTCATAAGGATAAAGCGCAGCAAAAAACTTAATTTGCAGATTACAGATTACTTTACAGATTAGCCTGAGAGCTTTAAAAGTTTTTATGTGAAATGTTAAAACTTTTTGTTCAACAGATGTCTCAAGTTGAGAAGAATATTGGGACAAATTGCAGGACAAGCCCAGCCCCCTTCCTATCCGTTACCAATGAGATGGAGATACGTGCTCATTCAGCGAGTAATGCAAATCATTATGAAGTGATAAATACACAGTGACGGTGAAAGTGTGGGAGAATAGACTCTCAGACTCTGCTGAAAAAAGAGTATAAATTGGAACCACCTTTCTGAAGAAGAATGGTCAATTTGCATTTAAAAGCCTTGCTCAGCCCAGGTAAATGAGCAGCATTGTCCATGACTGTGAAAAATTGGAAATAGCATTTGTGCCCAGCAAGAAGGGACTCATTTAATAAGTTATCAAGGTTTAATGTAGAGTCACTAGAACCCTACCGCCAAAGAATCTTTATTGATATGGAAAGATAGCCAAAATGTGGGGGGTTGAAAGAAAATCAGACCACAGTGGGATTGTAATTTTAAGAAATACAGATAAACATATTTGAATTTTAAAAAAACGAAAAGAAACACACACGGTTAACAGCGATTGCTGTCGAGACTCAGAAGTACTTCTTGTTCTTTATTTGTGTATGTGTAACTATAATTGCAAAATTTATAAAAATAACTACATTATTTTTCAATCAGGAAAAACTAATTAGCACAGTTCTTATTGGTTTAAATAGATATGTATTATATATGAATGTATAATATACATGAATGAATTTACTGCTGGTGTAGGCATTTTTTTTTCCTGGAAGGACACACAAGAGGTTATCTTTTGGTAGAGGGACTAGTACTGAACTAATGTTGGGAAGAGACTTGTCACTTAGATTTTTCTGTACTATTAAAATTTTACCATGTGTGCAATTTTTTTTTTTAAATAAAGAACTAGTTCTAAGAATATCCAGACAGAAAAGATGAGAAAGTTATCTTGTGTGTGGTGCATGCAAGTGTACTCTGCCCAACCCTAACACATAACTCAATCCCTAAGGAAACATATTCCCAGGTGTAAGAGTGACAGACAGAGGAAGAAGCACAGACCTTCTCAGGATTGATGCTTTCCCCCCAGCCCCCCGCTTCCCCACTTAGGCGAGAAACCACAGGCAGAGAAGTCAGGCCTGACCAAGTTTGAATCTGATCCTGCCGCTGGTTATAGCTATGTGATGCGGGGTAATTCACCAAACTCCTGAAATGGCGTAATTATATATATATAATTATACCCAGCAAGAGTGCTATGAGCATTAAATTAGATAATGAGTATAAAGTATCTAGCCCTGTGCCTGGATGGGGAGGTGATCAATAATCATAGCTAACATTGATAATTATAACAATCATAACAACACCAATAATTCTATCCCCAACCCCATAAAGCTGTGCTGAATATTAAGGATAACATATATGGAAATATTTAGCATAGAATAATTATTTCATAAATGTGTACCAGGCCACGTTTTTTTTCTGATTATGCCCAGTCCTATCCCCAAAATGAAAGTTATGATGACATCACCAAGGCAACGTTTTGGGGAGATTACAGATTGCAGGGACCAAGCCATCCTCTTCTACACACTGATCCAACTGGCCAAAATACAACAGCTAATAGGAAGAGAGGTGGCCATTCAGGGAGGGGCAAGATGGCTCCGTGTAGGTTCCCTTGCTTTCCAGAGTCATGTGCGTGTGTGTGTGTGTGTGTGTGCATGTGCATGTGAGTGTGTGCTGGGAAAGTGGGATATCTGTGGTCTCCCCTAAGTGAGGTCTCAGAAGAATCTAGCACTCTCTCCATACCAGTGGCTTCCATACTGTCCTTACACCACCCTCCAGAGGACACAGCTGGCAACCCGCGTGATTCCTGTCACAGGGAACATTGTCAGACATGAAGGACTTCTGCTCCATGATTCACACTGGGGGCGCCCAGGCCATCTGCATCAAGGGAGAGAAAGCAGTCTCTAGCCAGTGTCCCCTGACCAGCACCCCTCCCTCAGCCTTCTGAAAACCTGTTCCCATATCTCTATAATCGGGTTTCAGAAAATGCAAATAGAATTGAGACAAAGATATACATAGCCATACATAAGCAGGAGAAACCAGCCGTCTGACCTTGACTGGGCAAAGTGCCCAACACATACCACATGCCACACATGGAACTTGTCCCCTGTGATAGTCTTTCAAAGGGCTCCCATTGCCCCACTGCCCTGCCCCTATTTCTGCTTTGTTCAGAGCACTGGACACTAGCTTTAGGGTGGCGAGACTTACGATGAACTCGAGATGCACAGTGCCCACCTCCCTCCCCGCCCAGGGTAAGATTCTCTCACGTGTCCATAAACCCATAGGAAAACCAAGCACTTCCTAACGGGGCTTTGAATCCTCACTACTTAGATAGGTTTTACTCTTATTTTAAACAAAATTTGATTTGAACACATGAAACATAAACCGACATACAACATACACTAGAAAAACATTTATATACATATATGTGTACATATATACACACATATACATACCTATATATGTATACACACATATTTATGTACAAATACACACATACACAAAGGAACAATGACCATAGAGGAAAAAGCAGTTTCCTAATTATTAAAGCAGGGTTTTTGACATATAGGAGCTCATTATTATATTACCCTCTTTTTACTTTTGGATATATTTGAAATTTCTCTAATAAAAAGTTGTTGTTTTTTTTTAAGACAGGCCATATAGCAAAACACCAAAACATGAAAATAAAAACATAAAATTAATTTAACAGAACTAGAAAGGAACATACCAATAATTACGAAAACATTTCAATCGTTTAAATCAGAACATGCTTACACTGAGTCAAAAAACAAAATCCAAATATTTATTGGTAAAGATACAACAATAAATAATTCAGAAAGATGAAGGATAAAATGCAATAAAAAACAAAAAACAGAGGCTTGCTGAGTATTTTTAAGTGTATGAAAAATAATGGTCTCTTCAAAAATGGAAATGTTTTCCAATTGTAATTGCTGGTTTATACAGTTTTCCAGCGCATCATCAAAATCTGCGTCAAATTTAAGCGGTAATAATGAGCTAATTACCAGGCTTCATAGCAATTAATGAAATAAAGTGCCTGATTCCCCCTCGAAAGTCATTTGGCAATATGTGCAAAGCCTACGTGTGTCAGCTAAACAGTCGCATACCTAGGCACCTGACCGAAAAAACAAAAAAAGAAAAAGAAATCAGCTGACATTCTGCCTTATCCCTATGCCAAGCAAAGAGTCCCTTTATTTCTGGTGGGGGTGGGGGTGCATGGGGGTGGGCACTAGCAAATGTTCCCAAACAGATGTTTACAAACAGAAGGTAACTGATAAAAACCCAAACACAATGCTGCATTGTCTTCCGTGATTCACAGATGCACCCATTGGAACCACTGCAAAGAGCCTTCCTGGAAAACATCCAGAAATTAAAAGGCACCAACGAGCTGCCTAGTACCCTTGCGTAGACGGAATTCTTATGAAGAAAATAAAGTTTATTGTCTGGAAAGAGAGAAAGCATGAAGAAAGCACTAAAGCAATGGAGGTGAACAATTAGACAGATGTTCACTTCAGGAAATAAAGAGAACAGAAGAAGTCATCACCCAGGAATTTTACGAGAATCCTGACAAGTCGGCACGGCATCAAGGGCACGAGTAAAGGGAAAGCCACCGAAGCTGAGGCTGTGCAACTTCATGCCAACTGCTGACCTGGCGGAACGGGCTGCAGGTCACGCGGCTGGGAGCACAGGCGAATGACGCGCTCCTCTGAGGAAGTTCTTAAGTTTTTCTCAAACACAAGTGCAGACTGCAATTCATGAAGTCAGAGAGCTGCATTTCTTATTCTTAATAACATGCCCCCAAATAAAAGCAAAAAAAAAACATTAAATATCCCCAAGTCTTTGTGTATGGGTAAATGCTCTCTCTCTTTTTGAATACAGTGAGTAAAGCACATGCTCTTTCAGAAAGACACTGGGTTGCTATTCTGCCCCGGCTGGCTCCAGCAGGAGGAGGAAGGACAGAAAGGTGACTATTGATCGAACATCTCACAGCGTCACCACCACTAGACGATGTGTCCTCATTGATGGATAGAGTGAACTGTGTCTCCCTCTTCCCTTGGCCCCCTAGGAGGCTCTGAGATAACCCTTCAGCCAACTGTAGCATCTGTTCACAAACTTATGGCCAAGATAGCTGGACAGTGCTTTATCCCTGGATTTCCCTGATTTTCTCTTAACCCTAGCATCCTCATCTGAGTGCCTTTCCTCTTTTGATTTTACCCATGGATCCTAGATAAGCAATCTCAAGTCCACTTTGCAAAGCGGCAATGGAAGTTTGGTAAGATAGATAATATGACAAAAGGATGGAAAAATAAATGGGTAGTTTGCTGGCTGGCAGACTGGCTGGCTGGATAGGTTGACCCCAAATATAAAGAAGAAGTGAAAACAGGCATTATTTTATTTATCCCTCAGACAAAAATCTTAGTGTCACTATTTTACAACAGAAGAAACGGAAATAAATTACCTACTCCAGTTAACTGCTAAGACTGCTTTTCAATTAAGTGACAGAAGTAAAAAGATTTTTAAATCTTTGAAGAATAAAATAAACTAAAGGCTACTGTTATGATTGATCTCTTTTCTATCCACCTATCCAACTGCTTTGTGGGGTGGATACTCAACCATCAAGCAACCCAGAAAGATGTATTTATTCTACTAGGCACTGGGAGGATGAAGAAGAAATTTAAGACTCAGGCATTTGTTAAGGGGCAGATATATTATGGGTATTGCGGTAGGTAGAACAATGCCTCCCCAAAGATGTCCATGTCTTAATCCCTGGCAGCTGTGAATATGTTAGGTTACATGGCAAAAGGTAATTAAGGTTGCAGATAGAATTAAGCATCTAATTAGCCGACCTTACAACAGGGAGGTTGTCCTGACTTATCAAGGTGGGCCCAATGTAATCACAGGGGTCCTTAAAAGTAGAAGGAGGCAAAAGAGAGAGAATTAGAGAGGTGGCAGTTTGAGAAGGACTTGACCAGCCATTGCTGCATGTGAAAGCAGAGGAAAGGGCCGTGATCCAAAGAATGTGGGCTGCCACTAGAAGCTGGAAAAGACAAAGGAAATGGATTCTCCCCTTGAGCCTCTAGAAAGCAATGCAGCACCGCTAACACACTGGTTTAGCCCACTGAGACCCATTTCTGACTTCGGACCTCCAGAACCATGAGAGGATAACTTTGTGTGGTTTTAGGCCACTAAGTTTGTGAAAATTTGGGATAGAAGAAATAAGAAAGGAATATAGTTCTGTAATATTTTTAATGAGAGATTTCACGTTGCAAATCCAAATTTATGGCTCCTCTTGAAAAATGAAAAGAGAGAGGGGAACACTCAGCCCGCAAGCTCGCATTTTGACAATCACGTGGGCTGAGGTGCAGCTGCCCTTGAGATGGCTCCTCCAGTTTGCCACAATCTCCACTGTTCTTTACTGTCTCCCTGACGCCAAGGCTGAGGTGGATGGCGGACAAATGCTATCAGACATTTGAGTTTTGGACTCTTGTTCTAAGTTTTGAGATTAAAAACAAACAAACAAACAAGACATGCACAGATAAGCAGGGCTAATATCCACCAGGTAGGCACAGTTCAGAGCCAACATCTGTTCTGAGTAGGCAGGACCCATGCCACCAGCGGCTGTTAAACATTTGAGTAGAGGCAGAGCAGGATGCTTCCTGAAACAGACACGCCTCTCAGCCTCACCTAATAGCTTATATGATGTCCCCCCGTGAGCCAGGCATAGGTCTACGGGGACAGTTTTGGCTAAAATGATGCAGTCAGGTGTCCTGCAGCATCTGATATTTCCACGGCTGCTTGACATGTACTTGTTTCTGCAGAATTATTCTTGCTTTTCCCGAACCCTGGTGGCACAAAAATGTAGAGGGGTTTAAAGGAAAAGTCTATGGGGGCTATCACTCGGCTTCTCGGCATGGTAATCTGGGAGTAGTTTGCACTGGGGATGTGAATCACTCCTCATCCTGTCCCTTGGTGCAGAGACGCTCTCACTGGCAACCTTGGGGTGATGAAAAGCTCGTCTCTAACACTTAGGTGGTGCAGACAAAGGCCTGAAGGCCCATTTCAGACCATTTAAAAACAGGAAACAAACACTTGTGAGTGGGGACCATCAGCTCAACCACTGCCGCAGCCTCCAGGGCTTCGTGGGGGAAAACGTCTTATTTCTCCCACGTGGAACCAAGTAAATTTGGTAGAAATCCCCCCAACCGGCCTGACAGTCTGAAGAATTGGAAAAAAGGAATAAAGAAGAAAGAAAACTCAGGGTCCTCAGTGGTCTCAGTTCACACTCGTTTATAAAACAAAATGGGCCTAGCTCATAACTTGCGACCTATACACAAGATATTAAGAATGAGGGACGAGCATCCGTGATGAGAGATCAGAGGCAATTCCAAATGTTAGCAAGTTCTCACTCATAACTTGTTCAACAGGTATGTGGTATCCTTTCAAACTGTAGAGAATGAGCTCATTATCATACCAAATCTTCCATCCCAGCGATTTCTAACCCATACACCACTGAACGCAGGACAGAAGAACTTAGCAGAAAAAAAAAAAGCTCCAACTAACTGTGAATAATACACTCACTTTAGAGAGGTGTGTATTCTGGGAAATCAGAAGTTCCAAGAAGGCATGCAGTAAAGCAACCACTTCAAGTTTTTCTCCATACTTTTGCCCAAACACACCCCATCTCAGAACTCATTTTTCAAAGGGCATCATTCTATAAAAAAATAAAATCAAACCCCCCAGTTCCTATGTGAAAAGTTTAAACAATCATTTTTGTGTGAGGGAATCCTCTACCCTATTATTTCATGGGTTCCTCTCTCGAACACTATCAACATTTTCCCTGCAGCAGCAATACATATATTAATAATGATAATGATGCTACTTCTGCTAATAATAATGCTAATGTTACCACTACTACTACAGCTTTATTATTAGAATTAATAATTTTATCATCATTTTACAGATGAGAAAATTACGGCACAGGAACAATAAAGTGCAATCACCCCATTAATAAGTAGCCGAGTTGGGATTTGACCCGAGGCAGTGCCTCTGCGAGCTGCGACTCTAATCAACATGTGGTACTGTCTATTAAAGGATGTCAGGCCAGACAGATGCTTGCGGAACACGCAAGTTCACGAACTATGGTTCCCCAGCAAGACTGTGCATCAGGCAGATCTCTGGACTCCAACCACAAAGATTCTAATGCAGAAACTAAGGGTGATAAGAACCTGCAATCTTCTTTTATTGAATGTCGCAGGTAACTCTGAAGCAGAAGGATCTCTGAGAGCTCCTGGATTTGCCTAAGCGAGCACATTGTACTGTATGAGAATGAGGGGGCATAATTACAGGGGTGACTTTATAACCCCTTCAAAAGAAACTTTCAAAATCACTCATCCAACAACCACATGAAAAGGTGCTAAATATGATTAGCCATCAGGGAACTTCAAATCAAAACTCCAATAAGTTACCACTTGACACCCAACAAAATGACAATTAAAAAAACAGACAATAACAAGTGTTGGTGAAGATGTGGAGAAAATGGAGCCCTCGTACGCTACTAGTGGGAACATAATATGATGCAACTGCTTTGGAAAACAGTCTGATAGTTTCTAAAATGGTCAAACATAGAGTTATATATGATCCAGCAACTGTATACCTAGGTATGTACCCCAAAGAAAGGAAAACACACACCCACACAAAAACTTGTACAAAAATGTTCACGGCAGCATTATTCATAGGAGCGAAAAAGTGGCAAAAATCTACATGCCCATGAACTGAACAGGTAAATGCAATGTGGTATATCCATGCAATAGAATCTTATTTGACAATAAAAAGACATGCTACAACATGGATGAACCTTGAAAACATTACGTTAAGGGAATGAAGACAGACGCAAAAGACCACATATTGCTTGATTTCATTGACATGAAAAGTCCTTATTAGGCATATAGAGAAAGTAGATTAGTTTTTGCCTCTGGCTGAGGTGAGGGAGCAGGGGAGAGGCGCCAGCTAGGGGATATGGGGATTCTCTGGAGGATAATAAAAATGTTCTAAAATTGATTTTGGTGATGGTTACACAACTCTGAATACACTAAAAGCCACTGTATTGTATACTTCAAATGGCTGCAGTGTATGGTATATAGACTACATCTCAATAAAGTGGTTTGAAAAATAATGCACACAAATTTGCACTTTAAGAATTCTTGGTAACAAATTATTGGGGACAAATCTCACAACTGATGGAGACATATCAAGTCATTGTCGGGACTCTGAGGAGATTGCTGAACGAGAAAATGATGGTACATCCATAACAGAGACTATTGCCTAGCCACTGAAGATCATGTCAAGAAAGAAGATTTATTGACAAGGGGAAAGGTTTGTAATTTATCGCTAAGTTCAACGCACAGTACAATCTCATTTGACTTAAAAGTATCCATAAATAAGTAGGCATATATACTATATGGTTATTTATATAACGCATAGAAAAGCAAAAAACTCACTTCTGTGACAGAGACCAAAATGTTAACAGGGATTATTTCTGGGCAATGAGGCTGAGCCTTGAAAGAAAACGTCAACATAGCTCAAACTTGGGATGCGGTGTTTACTTCAGACTATGACTGTATTTGGAAGTAGGGCCATTAAGGTGGGCCCTAATCCAAACTGGCTGGTGTACTTCTAAGGAGAGGACATCACCAACATCAACCTGCAGCGTGTCCCAGGTCCAGCCTTCCTCTGTTCTCTTCTGCTGGGGTACTTTCCTCCCACAGCTTCCCTGATACCTGACTCTCTGTTGCCGCATTAACCCATCACCACACACACACACACACACACACACACACCGCAGATGATGCAAACCTTTCTTTTGCTCTTATTTTTGGTTATAGATACCTGACTCTCTTTCCCAATTCTCCAATCCAGACGTCAATAAATCTCTGGGTTAATTTACCTCTTTGCCTCAGGGACTCTTCTCCTATTCCCTTCCTATTGCCAACAACCTGTCTTCCTACCCCACCCCCTGAGCTTTCTGTTAGGATGGCTCTTTGCCATCATCCTTTCCTGGATATAAGTGACATTACAGAGGCTGCTCCAGTTGCAGTTAACCTTTCAGATTCTGGCTTCTCACTTGCTATCCTCTTTAGTATGGTCATAGTACATAAGATCTCTTTTGGGCTTGTGCCTTGCTAAGATGAAACACAGCTACAGTACCAAAGCAAAGATATTTTCATGTGGTCTCCAGACTCTAGGGGCTTCAGCTTTGTTCCCATTGCAGAGAAGTAATAAAAGAACTATTTCCAAGTCTGAGTTGAACTAGACTCGAGCTTTGCGGGTTAGAGGATGATAGCAGAGAGGTATATTTTTTAAAGAGAAAATTTTATATTCCTTTAAAACTCAGACATGATTTTAAGAGAGTCTTATTCTTGTCCTTTCAGGTAAGCTTTCATACAGTTAAATGGAATGAGACCATAATCCTTATTGTTTTATGGGGAATCTGCTTTTAAGATATGTACAACATTTAAGGAACATTAAGGAAAAGCATAAATTGAATTCCTTCCAGAAAAGCTTTAACTAGAGATAAGAAAAAAGGCTATAGGTTAGAAATATTTCCAAAATTTTAATCAGATATTGCCAGAGCAACTGTTTAGTAGCCTCATGAATTGCAGCTTGAATTATTTTTCTCAACTTTAATAAGATAGTAATGCAATTAATTTCCAAAGAAGATAAAGTGAAGCACAATTTTCAGGCAATCTGGAGAATACAAGTTCATTTATTCATTAGATGATTATTAACCGAGCATCTACTTAGGCTTAATACTGGTAAGGATACAAAGATGCAGAACCCCAGGCGGCTTATAATCATGTATGAGGTAGGAGGGGGTGTGGGCAGGAACGATGCGATAATGAGGGGATTGTGGGAGGGGGAGGTGTCAAGATGGCTTTATGACCTGTTGAGTGTGCCCTGCAAAAGACATATGCAGGTGTGAATACTCTGGGACTAACAGACTAAGTACAGGTACTCAGAAAGGGACATACAGACATGGGAGTCAGAACGATGGTTGAAATTCTGGGAGTGGGCATGATCTCCAAGGGAATGATTATAGGGAAAGAGAAAAGATCAAAAACAGAATTGTGGGGGACATTGAATTCAAATGGTGGAAGAAGAAAATGGAGACAGCGATGGGGTGACTGCACAACTGTGTGCACATACCAAAAACTGTAAAATGGGTGAATTGTATGGTATGTGAACTACATCTCAATAAAGTTGTTGCCCCCACCAAAAACAGAAAAAAAGAAGATATCACCAATAAGCATATTTTTGATGTTCATCATTATTAGTCATTAGTCACCTGTTTTACAAATAAAATAAAACCACAATGAGATACCACTGTATATACAAATAGAAAATTTAAAAGATGACAATATCAAGCATTATTGAGGATGCAGAGGAACTGGAGTCTGCCTAGAGCATAAAATGATCCAACCACTTCAGAGAAATGCTGGCCTACCTGTGAAATGTTAAACATAGTCCTACTATTGACCAGCTCATTCAACTCCAGGGTATTATCTCAAGAGAACTGAAGACATATGTCCACACAAAGATGTGTATGTGAATATTCACACGGCTTTACACACTCACATGCATTTATAATAGCTGAACACCGGAAACAACCCAAATGTCAATCAACAGGTAATTAGATAAACAAAATGTGATGTATTCACACAATGGAATACTACTCAGCAATGAAAAGGAATGAGCCACTGATAAGCGCAGCAGCATGGGCGAATCACAGACACATAATGTTGAGTGAAAGAAGCAAGATGCAGAGTACATACTGGATGATTTCATTTACATAAAATTCTAGGAAATGCAAGTTAATCAGTAGTGAGAGAAAAGAGAGCAGTGGTTTCCTAGATCCAGGGCTATCTGGATGGCAAGTATCACGGATTGCAAAAGGAGCACAAGAAATCTTTACAGGGTGATGCGAATGTTCCATTTCTTGGTTGTAGTGGAGGTTTCATGAGTATGCGCATCTATCAAAACTCATTAAATTGTCTATTTCAAATGGATGCAGCTTACTGTATATAAATTACACCTCAACAAAGTTGATCAAACCAAACCACACAAGCAAGTAAATGGCATATGTCAAATGCCTCAACTTTTTCCTTTAAAATTTACCAAAGTGACATCCACACAGCCCATTCTGCTTTCAGAATTAATGGAAACATTATTAATGGCCACCTTTACTGAGTGTCCACCTATATTGCGAACTGTATAAGGCACCTCCTACGTATTATCTCATTTAATTCCAGCAATCCCACAAAACAGGACTAAAATCTCCCATTTACAGTTGAGGAATATAATGTCCATAGAGGTTGGCTTGCTTGAGATTACAGCAAAGTTCTGTGGCTCTGAGGTCAATACTTTCTACACACCAACTCAATGCTTTTCAACTAGTTGACTGATATAATAGTAAATGAGTAGTAAGAGTGATAATAACCTTTTATGGGGTTAACCACATGTCAGACAGTCTCTTAGGTACTTTAGGTGCACAACACCATATATTTTCCACAAACACCTTATGATGCACAACTATTATTAATTCCCTATCCCACACGGGAAACTGGAGCTCAGACAAGGTCAGTGACTTTCCAGAGTTCCTAAAGTTAGGAAGGGACAGGATCAAAACTGGAACATAGGCAGTCTGATCCTGGAGCCCATGTTTAACAAATCAACTCCTTCAGAGGGCTTAAGAAGTTTTCTTTTGGGACTTGACATTAGCTAGCATTTGATGTGTTTTTATCCAGTTTAAATAAGAAAACATTAAGGGTAAGGAAAGCTCAATCAAGTCCAAACACCAAATGAGTTTGGAAGCTGGAATGGGAATCCTTTTCACTCAATTACTGCTTTTCATATTTTACAAATATGTTTGTAAAGAGCAGGTAAGCGTCCAGCACATGGGTACTCATTAAAAGTGGGGTCCCCTCCACACAGCCTGCATCTCTGGAAGATGGGGGTAGTAGCCCATGCTCTGTCTATCCGCATGCTAGGGTCACAAGCAGTGAGTTCTATGAACAGTAAAGCCACTAGATGGTTCAGGCAGATGGCACTTTCTGTGCTCATCAGAAAGGAGCCTGGTAAAGATTCAGCCATCTAAGCAGAAACTAGGAAAACAGATTCATTTTGGTAATCCAATCTCCCTTGCTGGAAATTATTCAAAAACAGGTATTATGAGCCAGATTTATAAGGTATATTTCTTTAAAGCAAGTTACCTTTTGATAAAAAAAAATTGATAAATGCAGATTTTGTGAGTCCTATCACTTAGCAGATCACAAAAAAATGCTCATCACCTGAAGTCCTCCGAGCCCAGCGTATTTATTCATCATCCTGTCAAAATGCTGTCATTCATTCATAAATACAAGCCAGGTCCCCTGCGCCTGGCCGAGGATTCTGTTCAGTCTGGCGAATCGCACTAATTACACACCCTCCCCCTCTGCCCTTAGGACGACACGCTTGACTGTGGCGAAGAAGAGTAATGATGGAGTTCTGGAAAATTTCTTGATAGTGGGGAGGAAAAAAGGTGAAGGGATGTGGGAGGAAGAGGCAAGCCTGAGGGGGAGAAACAAGTAAATGCGGAAGGCAAAGAAAGAAGGAAAATGATGGAACTAGATGTAGACTTCTCTGCTCAAACCAGCATTGTCATTGTCAGCGTAGTCGTCAGTGTCATCATCATCATCATTCTTAGCAAAAGGGGAAGGTTTCAAAGCCAAAATTAGTGTCATACCAATATTAAAGCAGCTTAACGACAAATAATTTACAACAAATCACTCCTTTATTCGTTAGTATGTCTACCAAAGAGACACAGCTCTTTCATTCCCAAACTTTAGGGGCCAAAGGTCATATTCTAACTAAACGACCATGAAGTAGGCCCTCAGCTGGATGCATATCTACACACAAATATACTAGAACACTGTCCATGAGGCCATGTCTCCATGTCCTGTCCCTTTAAAGCTTTGCCTCCTTTCAGCACCCACACTAGATTTGCCATTATGAAAGCTCCAGGGGGCTGCACCCAAGAGCATCACTTTACACGATGAGATGCGAGGAATCTGAAAACAAGGTATATACATCATCAGGTCCCACCAAAAATGGTGCCTGTTGACAGCTGGCCGTCAGTGATTGATTGAGAATTAATATGGAAATGGAAGGTTGAGAAAAATGAGGACCTGTGTACCAACCATTTAATGTGCCTAGAAGCAAGTATCCAAGGAAAGTGGCTCTGGGTTATGAATTAGCTTACTCAATCAGCACAGCATCATGGATGACAGGCAACTTGATGAAAGCTAAGGACACACACACACATTAAGGAGCTCCTCCACATGGAGCGTGCTCTTGAGGGCACGCAGAGGACACCTGGATGGCACAGGAAATCACAGTGCCATTCTACAATCCTAGCATCTCACTGTTGTCACACGAGGCTCAAGTTGAAAAGGAAAGAGCAAAAACAAGATAACAGGACAGTGGGAGCACTGACTGGCCTACCGGAGAGCCATAATTTATGTCAAACGGAACATGAATACTGAGTGTGCTAAGTTTTTCATAAGTGCCAAAACACCTTTCTTGTCATCTGCAAGCCCTTGCTCCAAGGTGAATTTATAGCTCCAAGAAGATGCTTCAGTTTCACGAAATGAACTGAGATCCTCACCCTAGATCAACACCAGAAGGAATATGGAATTCTACTGCTGCTCTGACACCTCCACGTTGATGGCAGATGGTGGTGGGTCAAGGGCAAGCTGGTGACTTGCTTTTAGCTATCAATTCAAACCTCCAAGTTTAGGAAGTGATGACACCATCCCTTGGGTGCAAATGCATTCAACATCAATAGCATTCAATATCAAAAGAAAAGCAAAAGGCAAAAACTTTGGATGCTGGAAAGCAGATGGACAACTAGTAAGTGACCTAACAGATTCAAGAAAGCTGAGTCTCAAGCTAGCAACGAGGATAGCAAAGAAGTAACCCAATTCACATCACAGAACCACCAAAGGTTCAGAAGCTGGTGGAAGTTGGTACTTCTGGAAGTGGGGGTGAAGGTGGACCGTTTGAAAACCTGTTTGCAAAGTGTGTACAGCTTCAGAAGCCCTCCCCACTCAGCCTAGCCAGGGCTTTGTCATTTCCCAACCACAGACAAAAGGCAAGTGTATTCTCTGAAGAGAATATAAACAGTCGAGAATAGTGGTACTATACTAAAAACAGAGATTAAGAAAATGCTTACATACTGAAAGCAGAGATGCAGCCCCCTTTCCTCATTTGGCCCCCACAACTCTGGCAGTCAGAGCTACACCCTCTCTAAGCAGAGAATTGGAGGGTCCTTCTCTGGGCAGTTTGACCAGCCAACAGAAAGGATCTAAAGATTCAAACACAGTGATTTCCCCCAAGAAACAGTCTATCAGATGACCCTTTGGTGGAGTCCATAGTTAATTAGCTCTCTTAAGAGTAGGCAACAACTTTTTGAGTCCTACTCTTAAGTACAAATGGACATCCACAGATCAGAACATTGAGAGAAAGACTTTATCATCAAAAACAGTGGCCAAAACAAACAAATGAGAACAATTTTGAGGAGATAGAAGCTATACAGAAACAAGAAAACCTAAAGCAATTATCATAATATCAGAGAGAGAAGAGAGTAAATTTCATTCATAAAACAAGACTAGAATGCTATTAAACAAAAGGGAATATTGGGAAAACCAAACAAGCAAACAAAAATGTTTAGAGACCTAGAATATGCCAGCAGAAAGGAAAAACTCAACGGATGGGTTAGAAGAAATTTTCTAGAAAGTAGTAGCAAAGACAAAGATGAACTGTAGCAGAGAAAACTAAATGTAAAAAGGTCTGGGAGGTCCAAGATCTGAATAACAAAAGTTCTTTAAAAAGAAAACATCATAAAGAAAAGGGTGGTGGGAGGGGAGAAACTATCAATGAAATAATTAAAGAAAATTTCATAGAATTGAAAGACGTGTTTTGAGATTAAAAGGTCCCACTGAGTGCCCAGGACAATGGATAAAAACAGACTCATAAATTCACATTTTAGACCACAGCATATAATGCAAAATTTTAAAACATGGATAACAGAGAGAGCACCCTTTTCAGGGCCTTTATTTCCTATTTGGAATGTAGCAAGTGGTGGAAGACAAGCCTCCTGTAGTACTTTCAAGAGAGAAACAGAGAGAAATGAAAAAGATCAAATGGCTTTGTACTTCCTCAGAGCAACACTGAAAGCTACAAAACATTAGAGTAATGCCCTAAAACCCTGAAGATAAATTGATTTTTATATATTTATATTTTATAAATATATATATATTTTATATATATATATAAATTATAATTCTATACCTAGCTAAACAATCAATAAAATGAGGGTGGGAATAAAAACATTTTGAAACATGCAAGTTTCCAAAAATATATATGTATATGCCATCCTTCTTTTTCAGAAAGCTACTAGAGGATATGCTCCTACAAAACAATAAGCAAACCAAAACAGGAAAAGATGTGAAACAGGAGCTCAAACTCAGGACAGAAGTGAACAGACTTTCCAGGTTATATAATGTGAAGGGAGCTCTAAGTAGAACACCAGTAAAGCATTCCTGTGCACCAGGTGTAGAGGACAACCAGCTCAAATTGTAGAAGGTCCGAAGACTCTGGGAGAGACGTTTTTAACACGAAAATAAAAGAATACTTGTTATGCTCTGAACAGTTTCAAAAGAGATTTATACAATCAGATGAGAGTCGGAGGTTGAATTAATGACAGATAAGTAAAAAAAACAAGCAAACAAGAACATAAAGCAAGTATTAGCTTCAGGACAAACAAAAGATTTTGTAGGAAAGAAAAAATAATCTTAGTATGCTACATGGCCTAGCTGTGAATATATTTACATATTCATAACAATGTAAATAATAAATTGCCTTCTTCAAAATCATGATAGAACTCTAGTGAAAGGATAGAAAGAGACAAAGGAAAGATGCACGTTGAGGTAGAGGTGTAAAAACGAAGGAAAGATAAATTTTCTCTTTTCTTAGTGGAAAGCTCACAGATATCATATAAGACTAGAAAATCAAGAAGTAGCCGTTTAAGTGTGATTATTTAAAACTATATAAATAAAAACCAAATGAATCCACTGAAAAAGGAAGAGATGAAGAAGCAGAGATGGTGTTGAGGACTGTTTTAATTTATCACATAAAAGCTTAATAGAAATACTGGACCCTGATTCTAAACTATGTGTGCATATAATTTTCACAAAAGAGGAAGAAAAAGAAAACAATGAAGAGAACGGAAAGAACAAACAACAGAGCAAAGAAAAAAAAGAACAAAAGAGAAAAAGAGGAAGGAATGAGGGAATAAAGAAAAATGACAGAAAACTTTAAATATGTAGACAAGTAGACAGTCACATATTAGGCTTCAATTATCACAGAACACAATCCAAATTCCTAACCATTTCTGTTTTCTAAAATGAATTCATGATAGATTATGGCATTATTGTCCTGGGTCCAACTCAAAGAAAATATGTTATCAGAAAAATGGGCATTTTTCAGCGAGAGAAGGATAATCTGTGTATGACTCCACTCATATGAGGAATTTAAAATTATGGACTAAGAACAGTTTAGTGGATACCAGGGGAAAGGTGGGGTGGGAGGGTGGGCACAAAGGGTGAAGTGGTGCACCTACAACATGACTGACAAACATTAATGTACAACTGAAATTTCACAAGATTGTAACCTATCATAACTCAATAAAAAAAAAAAGAAATCTCAAAAAAAAAAAAGAAAGAAAAATGGGCATTTTTAAAAATAATTGTTTTCAGTGAAAGATTCTCGGGTTCTTTGTGGAAACTGCAGAAGATCTCTGTAAGAATATTTTAGGTGTCCTTAACTCCTTTAAGGTAACAATAGTAAGACAATTTAAAGACATTTTATCTCCTAGAGGGGAAAGAACAGAAACTATCTTGCGGTGATAAAAGTGCTCACTCTTTTTATGACTGGGAAAACAGTAACTTTGTCTCTATGGATTAAACAAAGGATTCAAACTCTTGGGAGCTGGCAGTCCACACGGGCACTGGCATACATCACTATCTGCTCACCAGGCAGTGTTAAACAAGAGACAAAAATCTGATTGCCCTGGAAGGTTGTAAATTTGTGTGCTGCTTTTTTTTTTAATTCACAAAATTAAAGTGTTTAACATTCTATTTACATAGAATTTAAGAGTAATGAGTACACTAAGTGACACAAAACACAGGATCTAAATTATTAACCACTTCTCCTTTCTAGAAAGCTTTTGATCTCTGTCATTTTGGATAAAGATTATACATATATTTAAAATGAAAAAAAGAAACTGCCATCCTCATCAACTTGGTTGCTGGGTGACTTGATGTAGCTAACATCTTGCAAGATCTCTCTCTCTAAGGAAAATGCCAGAAAGAGGCAGGGGGGTAGGGAGAAAGGGCACTGCCAGGGACAGAGGGGACATTTCTAAATCAAGTCACCTCCAAGGACCTCAGACTAGTCACGTGAGCCTCAGCTCCTTATCTATAACATGAAGGAAGGAGAAAGATGATAGCCAAGAAACTCTGGCTTCAGGTTTCAATTATAACCGCTGGAGCATCTTAGAGAACGTGTATGTCTCCTTCCGAGCACAGAGACCCTCCAGACAGAAAAGCCTTATTCTCAGAAGGGTTCTGCTAGGAGAAATAGCGACATGAATAGTTGCAGCTTCTAAACACACTTTCTGGGGGATTTTTAGGATAGTGAAACTATGCTGTATGAAACTGTAGTGGTGGATATATATTATGCATTCATCAAAACCCATAGAATGTACAACACAAAAAGTCAAACTTAATGTAAACTATGGACTATAGTTAACGATAATGTATCAATATTGGTTTACCAATTGTAACAAATGTGCCACATTCATGCAAGATGTTAACCATAGGGGAAACAGCACCAGGGGGTAGGGTGTGGGGGTATTCAGGTGGATATATGGAACTCAAGGTACTATTTGCTAACTTATTTTGTAAATCTAACATTGTACTAAGAATAATCCTTCAACATATTCTCTCCAGGATTTCTACCTACCCCCAACCTTGTTAACATACTTAGTAGGCTTGCTAAAAGATAACAGTCTTACACCGATTATAAACTGGCTATCTAACACAAACATGTTTTCTTTGAACTGCAGTTGCCAATAATTTAAAATCAGGAAATATTTAAAAGACCCAGATTTTCTTAACCTCTAGTAAAAAAAAAAAAAAAAAAAATCAGAAATCATGGCAGTGTGACATTCCCCCATCCCAACAGGCAACCAGAGCTGAGAGGCTGTTGTCGCTCAAAGAACAGGTAAGAATTGTGTCCTCTAGTTTGACACAGGTCCTCACCTCTCCCTATTGTCTTCCACAAGTTCCCATTGATCCCTATGCTGTCTGTCTGGCAACTGCAGGTTGTGCATTTCATTGGCCAGGATAAACAACATCAACATCATCCGAGAGCCTTTTGGAAATGCAAATTCTTGGGTCACATTTCAGTCCTGCAGAATCAGAATGCGGGTTTGATTCTCAAACATGAGTATGTTTCAGAATCCCCAGGAAAGCTTGTACAACTCAGACAGCAGGGCCTCCCCCCGAACCACCCCCTCCCTCTCTCGCCCTCCCAGTTTCTGATCCAGTAGGTCTGGGGTGAGGCCTGAGAATTTCTATTTCCAACAAGCTAGTGATGCTGATGCTGCTGGTCCAGGGACAACTTGGAGGACCTCTCATTTCCACCTTTGAGTATCTCCTAATAAACACCCATCTCAACTTCTGCAACCTCCACACACACACACACAAAGTTGGCATCTGCTCAATCAATTTAATTTTCTTGATCTTGTTCTGATATCATTTGGTGATTTGTTTTTTCTTTAGAGGGATTTTTCCATTTTCCTGGTGGGAGGTTTTAGTTCTTTGGAAATTTCTCCCATATGGCTTAGCATTTTGTTTAGTTAGCTATTTAAAAACAATGTGGCTTTTTCTCTGTGGAAACTGGGTCATTTAAATTAATTCTTGGATTTATAATACATATAATTAGTTCCAAACAATATACAACTCTATGCTCTGTTTGGGAATATCTTGATTACACAAATGTGAAAATAATTGAACAGAATGATGGCGAGAAAAACAGCATAAAAAAATCCTCCAATTCTGATATTTTTTTGCCATTAGGCTATGAATTGTGTAACACCTAACCAAAAGTGCTTGCTGTATTTTTAACGGCTCACCCATAGCTCAGAACAAAGTCTGAACTATTTGTTGTTCACTGTTGTTATATTCTGTTCCAAGGTTCATAATTTGAAAATCGACTTTGGGGACTTTTTGCTTGGTCTATTAAAATGATTCATGTTGCATTCAACATAAATTGTGCATTCACAGAGGAGGGTGAGAGCCCGTATTCACAGCATAATAACTAAAGTGAATTTTGTACGAGCCGCAGTTTGTGGCAGCGATGTGGTATCATTTGTCTTAATTTTTCTTTGGCATTACATTAGGCGAGTGCATTTACATTTCCAGGTATGGCTAACCACTTTAAAAACTTTGTTTCTACAGCATGAGTAAAGGGGGAATCAAATCTACATGTTTATGTGATGTAACATCAAATAATGCCGTTTTACTGTCTGGAGTACCTGGGGATTTACATTCCATTTACCTGACTTCACAAAGGGAACTCGGGCTGATATGCAAAGTACATGAAATATTTACCATCAATGGATCATGGGAGGCTTCTAAAAGAAAAAAAAAAAGAGGAGGAGGAGATAATACCGTTCTGCTACTGCAGTGCTTTTCTTTTAACAGGATAGTAACTAACATCTTACGTGAATTAGCCATTTAAAATTTACATGCATCTTAAATAAAACCAAACTTCAAATGACTTAAGCCAAAACTTTAGGTCACGTTTGCAGAACAGGGTAAACATTTGAAACTTTAAGCACGTATATTTATCTGATATCTCTATATACATACATACACACATACGCAAACACGTATGCCTCCTACTCATGAAATATTTATTCTGGAGAATTGAAATAGAGCACTCCTACATTTCCATTAATGTCATTTAAGATGCATACATGTTTGTACATATATTCATATATTTTTTATCAGAAGAATTCTATAAATATCATATACTGAATTCATTATTTAAGTTCAGTGGAGAAAGTAAAAAGAATACATCTTAAATTCTATCAGTTTTTTCGCTTGAGGAAGATTCGCCCTGAGCTAATATCTGTGCCAATCTTCTGCTATTTCATATGTGAGATGACTCCACAGCATGGCTGATGAGTGGAATAGGTCCACACCCGGGATCCGAATCAGTGAACCCAGGCTGCCGAAGCAGAGTGAGTGGAACTTTAACCACTCAGCCATGGGGCCAGTCCCTCAAAATATTTTTTTTTAACACTTAAAATAAGCGTCAGATCGGAAGAGAGTATGCTCACTAAATTCCATGATTATAATGCTTAATAATACAGTACTTATTTTTATTTAAACACGAAAATGCAATTTTAAAAATCTAACGCCTGTACAAAACATGGTAGTTCTTTGTGAAGAATCTTAGTTGAAAAGATTGTACTATTTGCCCAAAGGTTGTGAGCAAAATATGGTTTATGACAATTAAACCAGTTAAGAACACAAGCACTGAGGACAGATCTCAGTCGGCATTCAGACCTCCCTCTTAACCAGCTGTGTGACATTGGGAAATTTAAATTCTCTGAGCCCCAGTCTCCTCATCTGTAAAATGGGGATGATATCTCCTATGTAACCCATGAGAATAATGTACGTCAAGTTCTGAAAGCTTGGAGCAAAAGGAGCACTCAATGAATGCTAGTGAGCCTCATCCATCACCAGGATCGCCATTATTATTAAAACCATAATGAAGGGGATAATTTGGGCAACTGCGGAATCCTCACATCTGATCATAATGACGTAGAGGAAAAGCAACAGCTCATTAGCCACTAAAAAAATTAGTTTATCAGCACATGTAATTGAACTATGTAAATACTTGGGGTAGATGAATGGATGCGCCTTTGCTTGAGTGAATAGAGTGGACTCAAAAGTCTTGATGAACTCTGGGCTTTTCTCTAATATTCATCTTTTAGCTTGTTAGCCCGCTAATTCATTCAGCCCTCCGTATCACGGGCTGCTCTACTCAAGGTGTGCATGAGGCCCTGACAGGCAGAGAGGAACAGCTGTCCTTGGCTTCAAGGCGCTCATGGTCTGTTGAGGTGTTTCTTCAAGTTGACCTCCCCAAAGAATTACCTGGGGAGGATTTCAGAAATGCGGAATCAGAAATTCTAACATAGTAGGTCCACCTGGGATCTGAGAGTGTCTCTTTAGTGAAGGCCCAGGCTCTCTGGGAAAAGAGATGATAATCAAGGCTCCTAGTAGGGGAGAGACAGCTGGGATGGAGGCTGGCACAAAGCACAGTAGGGACCTAGGAGATACAAAGCTAAGTTGGTCTGGGGGATCCAGGAAGGCTTCTCAGGAGAGGAGGGTTTGAGCCTGGACAAGTAAGAAAAAGTCTGACTCCCTTACACCACTGAACGACATTCCAAATTTCATCTTCCTCTGCTCTGACAGTGCTTAAGAGCAGAGCCTTAGAGCCAGACGGTCTGCTCCAAATTCCAGCTCCACTCTCTCACTGTTGGCAAACTATGTAACCACTCTAAGTCTTAGTATCTGAGTCTGCAAAAATGGGGACAATTAAAGTAGATATCTCAAAAGTCAGATTAAAAAAGGATTAAATAAAGTGAGGCATGCAAAAGCATCCCACACAAGGCTAGCACACACTAGGCACTTTATAAAATACCATTAGGATGGTCAAACCAAAGTCCACGTAATGAAGGGCATTTAAGGATGAATATGTCAGAATAACAGAACTCCACCCCACTTCCATGGGTCTGCATCATATACAGTCATTTTACGCCCATTGCTCATGAGTCCATGAAGTCAGCAGAGATAGGCAGTATTTTTCCCATTTACACAAGGGTGCTTACAGGGCTGGGTCTGCAGGTGTCTGGCCCACTCTCATAGTTAAGTCTTTTTTGCATATGGAAGTTAAAGGAAAAAGAATGAGCAATAACTGGTTATATTAGGAAGATAGGCTCCAAGGAATCTCACCTTCACATACACTAGAAATTACGACATTGTCTCGAGACTTTGTATATTAGGATAGAAGCGCTTTATCACCTGGATGCCTAAGTGTTTTATTCTGGGTGAGAGGGGTTGTAAGTCTGCAAAAGGTATACAAACAACAGCTAAATATACAGATGTTACCTTCACCCTTAACTATTGTTTTGGGTCTAAACATTTCATTTAATAACAAATGCAAGAAACTCAGATATAAATAAGAAAACTCCCTCAGTGATGATTTCTGCAACTGAACGATGTTTTAGTTGCAATAAAAAGCCCTTCTACATTATAGACACAAATCTGAATCAAACATATTCAGGGACTGTAGGTGTTAAAAATAATACAGAGTATGAAAAAATCTATATTTTAATCTTTTTGGGGCAGAAACAAATTATCTTATTTACTACATGAATGATTTCCTCAATTTAACACCAATCTTTAGCAGAAACTTCCACCTGTCTGAATAAACAGGCTGCACAAGAAAAGACTAGATTATTTGCAATATGAAGGAGTGTTTAAAAATAAAGTGGAGAGATGACTACCTATATGGAAATTAAGAATAACATGCATATCATCCCGGCTTACAAAAACCTAATTTCATTTTCTTCTGTTTCCAGGAGGAAGTTGAGAAGCATACATGAAATAGTAAATTAAATTCCTCTTTGAGGGTAAATGAAAGGAGGGAGGAGAGTCTTTAAACTTTACTGACACTGACATGTTCAGAAAAACACTTCCATAGATAGCGTATGCAAACGCTGCTCCAGTCTTTTTCCACACCTGATAGCTGGAGGTGGAAAATTTTATCATTCATGAAATTTCTTTCAAAACACATTAATTTAGGACATTTTACTTGGTGCTTTGGCTTGTTGAGAATCAGTTGTTGTTTTCATTATTGTGGTAAAATATACACAGCACAAAATTTACCATTTTAAGTGTACAGTTCAGTGGCATCATGCACATTCATATAGTTACTGGTTTTTATTAAGACAGCATTACTAAAAACAAACATTTGTGATTAAGCAACAGCCTCAATTTTTTAGGAATTTACAAATTAGGGATAAAAATCTGTAGAGATTGTCATTAGGGGAAAAAAAGGTGCTTCATTCTTTATGTCTTGGCTCTGTTGGCAAGAAACGGCAGAGGACTCCTCCCCAGGACTGTCTCCCTTCCTGTGAATATATTCAGGAAACCGCTCACGCTTTCTATAGGCTGCAGTCAGGGACACTGCCAAATGCCACAGAATTCACCCAAGGACTTTGCTTCCTGGCCTCAGGTGCCATAGTCACATGCTTCCGTGAGAACTGCAAAGGTAGGTCACACTTACCACAAAGCCCCAAGAACTATTTTTGCTGCTATTATGGCCGTTTGGCGACAGGGTCAGCAAATGCTGAAACGTCACTCTTTCCAGAACCTTCAAGGTGGGAGACTGTTCTAAGAAACAAAGCACTTTTTTTTCATCCTTTTATGATTTCCTATTTCTTTCAGAGAGCCATTCTCCAAATGTGCAGAGGAGAACTGGCTGAACACAAGGAGCCAGAGGAGGAAATTCCACCGTCTCAAGAAAACCAGAACCAAATGCTCAGTTCACTGATGCCCTGAGGTTGCAATTTCACTTTAACTATTTCTTATGATAATTAAAAATACATCAGCAAAGGTCAACTGCCCCAGGGAGAGGGAGGAGCTGGCGGTGCGGCAGAGTGCCAAGGGTTTTGCTCTCCTTTAAGCGTTTTTCAACAGAAGGCACAGACTGGTTGTCAATACTCTGGTCACACCTGCCTTATCATCAGTGCATTTTTGTTCTTATTCGTAACTCTCATTGTGACAACTAACTTGCTCATTTGATCTTATTTCTGTATATTGTTCTCTTCTGAACCTCAACACTGAGCACAGCAGGCCGCCAGTAAATCTTTGTTGTATGAGGGAAGAACTAAACCTCTACAACATTCTTATAGGATTACAATTTTTATTATCATCACTATCATCTTCTTATTCATCACCAATTTGTATTAAACCACTTGCCCAAGGCTATGCAGAAAAAGATCCACATTTCTTCATCCAAAATCCATGTGTTGAAGGATTCAGAACTTTGTTCTTAAGAAGTCTAAAATAGGTCATTGTGTGCTATGGAATATCCCAACAGAGTCTAGACACACACCCAGACATCAAACACATTAACATTTCTGCAGTGAAATTTCTCAGTAGTCTTATAAAATGGATAACTGGGACAAATGAAGATTATAAACAGAACCAGGACAGTTCCACCCAAAGTTTTGCTGCCACTTGAGTTTGCCACCAACTTAAGGAACATTTTTTGTTTATTTTTAAAGGTTTCGGATTTTTGAATCGCAGACAAGGGAGTGAGGACCTAAAGAAATCAGGACTCATTCGGGTTTGCTGACTCCTAATCTCTTGCTCTTTTAATGTTGGCTTTGGGCGCTGCTGAGAGCTTTGCTGAAGCTGACCCACAGGTTCTTTGCAAAGAACCACATTAGGTTAAATAATGTAGGCACAGTGGGGGACCTGAAGGAGAAGACTGGAGCTATTTGTTTGCAGAAAAAAGCATCCCCAACTAGACAGACCAGAGATCATTCTTTAAGTAAAATAACTGAAGTTTGTGGAAGCGCCATGTCATGCCAAAGAGAGGTTTTCCCAGTGCAAGTCAGAGTGGATGGAGTAGGATGGTCCAATGGATGGAAAGAGATGGGTGGTGATTTACACTTGCTGTGTGCCCCATGTTGTGCAAGTGCCACTGAACTTCATTCTCACTCAAGACTTACGCCCTGCCCCAAAGATGGTGTTCTCTCCTTTGACGTTGCAGTTGTTGAGGATTAGACAGCCCAGTGAAGACGCCCCAGACCCATGACTGGGAAGGTGCAGAATGGGATGGGAAGTCAGCCGGCCTTGAAAACCTGCATGCTTCATACCCCCATCCAAACTTTTAGGGACACCAGTGCCAGCAAATCAAGCTAGCCTGTCATATGATGATAGAGTGATTTCTTTCCCAATGTGACATATTCATTTATCATCTTTCATAAGACAGACCTGGACTATAATTTAGTCCCATCGCTACTGCTTAAATGAACTCCAGGTTTGGATGGGCTTTGCCAGATTCTTCAACATGGGGGCATTTAGGGACTCAGAGGTCAGAGGTCAGGATTTGATTCCAGAGTGAAGGCTCCTGGGGACAGTGCCTAGCGCTGTGCTGAGGATACAGGAAGCCAAAGATGACTATTAATTGATGGTATTGATGATAATGAGCCCCCAGGGGCCACAAGAAAAAGCAGCAAGAGAAATTTAGTTGGAAGAGTAGAATTTTTACATATATCTGTCATCTCTATAGTAGGAAAGTTACATTCAATATTCTGGTAGAATACAACCTAAAAAGCCTCAGAAATTGTGTTTATCAGAGAAAGACATTTTAAAAATGAAATGAAATAAATATGCTTTGGCAATGAAAGCCATATTTACATTTTAAATAAATTGTATCTTTAAATATCTAAATGAGATAATTAAGTCCACATCAGCAGCAAGCAGGAACACAGAATCTGTTGGTATTAACGATGAAAACAAATATTAAATCACGAATTAAACACGTGTTGTGTGCCAGAAACTGTGCTTTATGTTCTTTCTTGGTAATACAACTCTGCCAGAGATTTCCAAGTTACACGGAAAACAAAACAAAACAGAAATAAAGAAGTCAGAGGGGTTAAGTAACTTGTCCAAAGACACACAGTAGGTAGCAGTGAAGCTGAGGTTTTAGTATTTATATTCCTTCATCAAGCCAAGTTTCTTCTAGGTAATGACAACATTCAACTGCCTATGTCTCCCAGTGGATGATTACGACGTGGCATTTTCATAGAAAGATGTGGTGGGGTGGCAGAGCGTAAGAAGAAGACTCAATGTGCCAAATTGGCATACTGCACATAACCTTGCAATTAAAGTTTCTGCAACCGAGCATATGCGCACTTACCACAAAACATAAAATGACACCATCAGCTGTGTTTTGCCCATTTTTAGGACCTCGTAGTTCAGGTTCCTCCATCGTGATACAGCTGTGTGGTCTTGGTTACCTCATTCCCCAGCGTATGAAAAGAAGATGCAACATCCCAATCATTACAGTGTGAGTGGGGAACATGGACTTCTAGAAGGGAACCCAAAAGTTCAGAGGCAGACGGGGATTGGAATTCTACCTCCCCTCTTCTTAGCGGTGCAACTCTGGGCAGCTCTCCGAGCCTTCAACTCCTCATCTATAAAAAGGAGACGCAACACCTCCTGGAGGCCGAGAGAACGAAATGACGCTGTGTGTGCCAAGCTCCAGGCACAGGGCCCACCGTAGGCATTCAAGGTATTTAATTTGATTATTATTTTTTAATCCTCCTTATCACGCAAAGCTACCAATGAGTGTTGAATTGAAGGCACATAATCAAACAAACTTTTAACTCTTAAACCTTCTATTCCAGGGCAACAGACTTGCTTCCTTGCCTGAAAGGCTAATATATCAGCAGTCACTCAGGTTACAGTCCCATGAAAAACACAGGGTGACAAAAGCCCCTTGCAGCAATCTCCAAGAAGGAGAAATAAATTAATCAAGCTGCCAAACGGAGAAGGCCGGGTTGACCTCCTTCTGATCTCATTACTTCTCTATTACCCTTTTGAAAAACATCCTCTTACAGAGATCACTAATTGAAGATTATGTGGAGGGAAATTGCACCTCTCCATCACGGTGGTAACTTTGCCTCATTTGTCATTCTAATAATTCACTTCTTCTCTTTTCTGAAGAGACAGAGACACTAATGGACTATCATCAGTTAAAAAGGCAATTTTTCCATTTAATTGCACTCATTAAATACTGCAATAGAACAATTGGAAAAGCAATATTCTCAATATTTAATCATAGTATAGGAATAATGAAACTGCTTCAAAATAAATCCCGGAATATTTATAAAGTCATAAAAGAGCTGTTTTAACAACACCTGTGATCAGAGGCAACATATTTAAATTGAGACGTGATTTTTCATTTCTCCTGATTAGAGCTGGTAAACATTTGCATTGTGAAGGAGAGGACTCAAATGGGCCGGTTACTCTAAACAGTTAGTTCTGGCTTTAACGGTCGCTGCAGTCGTGTGGCTGGCAGACCACTTCCAGTCTGTTATGGAGACTTCAAGGCTCTTACACAAGCCAGCCGTCCAGGAAAGCATGGCCGGAAATCTGAGAAATGGGCTTCTGGGCCCATCAGCAGGTCTTGCCCTGAGCGGATTTTTCTGAGAGCAAAGACCAATCACCACTTTCACATTTTTTAACAGCTTCATTGAGCTATAATTCACATACCGTACAACTCACCCATCTAAAGTGTACAATTCAATGGTTTTTAGTACAGAGTTGTGCAACCATGGCCCCAGTCAATTTTAAAACGTTTTCATCACCTTAGCTATAATCCTCCTACTCTCCCACTCCCACCCCACTCCCAGCCCTAAGCAATACTAATATTTTCTGTCTCTATCAAGTTCTCTGTTCTGGACATTTCATACAAATGGAATCATTCAATATGTGGCCTTTTGGGACTAGCCTCTTTCACTCAGCACAATGTTTTCAAGGTTCATCCATGTTACAACATGTATCAATACTTTATTCCATTTTTATGAATGTATAATATTCTATTGTATGGATATACCACAACTTTTTGATGCATTTGTCCATTGACGGATTTTTGGGTTGTTTCTACCTTTTGGCTGTTATGAATAATGTAGCTATACCTGTTTGTGTACAAGTTTCTGCGTATGTTTTCATTTCTCTTGGGTATAGATCTAAGACTCTATAAGACTGGGTCATATGGTGACTTTACGTCTAATCATTTGAGGAACTACCAGCCTTTTTTTAAAAGTAACTGTACCATTTTATATTCCCAACAACAGTGTCTGAGGGTCCCTCACTTTTCCCACATCCACATAACACTTGTTATTGTGTGACTTTTCACTTTCATCATTTCAACAGTGGGGTGAGCAGTAGCTAGGACCAGAGAGACACAAGAGCAACCCAACTCACTTTACAAACAGAAAAAACTGGCTCCCTGACTTGTGGAAGGCTGCATGGCCTGGGTGGGAAAGGCCTGGGTTTTAGAGTCAGGTAGAGGCAGATTAAATTCCAGCCCCACCACTTCCAAGTTTATCATATATTATAGCCTTGAGCGAATCACCTAAACTAGTTGACCTTTGATTCATCTTGTCTGTAATACAGAGGAAATAGCCTTCTAGGGTGAAGGTGAATATTAAGGAGGAAAATGCAACAAAAAGGGCCCAGTATCCAGCTGCTGGTCCATACAGAGGTATCCATGCCTATTAAAGTTCTTGGCTGCAGCCTCAACCTCCATCCCTGCCATCCCAAACTGGCCAGCCACACGTCACTTCTCGACACTTCTCAGGTATTCAGACAGTACCGCATTGCAACTTTGGGCAGGCCTCTGGGTCCTTAGGAGTGCACTATCCAATGGTGGACCCAACAACCTCAACAATCAATAAAGTGTGTTGGGCAGAAGAAAAGGAACATATACACTGAAATAAGCAGGAACATGCAAGTTTATTTACCAAAGGACATTTCGAACAGAAACATGTTTTCCTGATTCCAAAGTGGAAGAGGAGATAGGGAACCCACTCTGTTTGTTCATTGCTGTGCACGAGGAGGAAAGACACAAGCTCACAGCCAAATGGTGGGCATGACCCGCTTTGAGAACAGTCAGCCCTTTCTTAGTCAGTCTCCTTCTTCCTTTCACTGCCTGGTGTGTTCAAACTCAATGACTTATTGGTTTAAACCAAGCTCAAAGAGGAAAGCAGAAAAAGCAGATGCTCTTGCACCTTCTGGTAATACTGGATATCGTTAATTGAGCCTCATGTGTTTACTGTCTGTCTCCCTGCTATTAATAGAAGATTCCAGAATTCATGGGAAGCTGTGGGCAAGGTCTATCTGTTTTACTTTCTAATGTATAAACATCATGTAGCGCAGGGTCTGGCACATAGTAGGTGCTCAATAAGTATGCGTTGAATGAGTGAATGCATGAGTGATTGAATGAATCTGGACCATGAGTAGGGCCATGGAACTGTTTGGAAGCTCTCTCCCACCACCACTATAATTTCCATCAGTGTACACAGAGTAACTTAAGACAAACAAACAAGCAAATTCAAGAAAAAACAGATCATGATCTAAGCTTCGAGACAAGTCCTATAGCCTCCTCTGTCCATCAGATGGCCATGGCCACCCCCAAGACAATCCTGAGCAAACTTTCTGAAGCAGCCTTTTAATTCTTTACTCAGCCTGTTAATGTGTTTTTTACCATTTCTTTATAGCAGACATCAGCAAACTATAGCCCGCCATCCAAATTCAACCCACGGCCAATTTTTATATGGCCTGTGAGCTGAGAATGGCTCTAACAGTTTTAAATGGTTGGGAAAAAAAAAAATCAAAAGAAGAATAATATTTAGTGAACATTACAAAAAGTTTGCATTTCAGTGCCCATAAGTAAAATTTTTTACTGGAACACCACCACACCCATTCATTTACATACTGTCTACAAAAACTTTTGCGCTATAGTTGCAACTGAGACTGTACTGCAAAGCCTAAAATATTTCCTATCTCCCCATTACAGGAAAGTCTGCTGACGCTTGCTCCATACACTAACTTTATTTACATTTACAAAAGTACAGAAATCGTTAGAGGCAGCATCATCCAGTGACCAAGAGTTAATTCAGAAGAGTTAATTCAGACCTGCCCAGATTTAAATCCTGCCTCCAACACTCATTTGCCACCTGATGCTTCAGCAAGTTACTTAACCTCTCTGAATCCCCATTTTCCCCACTGAAAATGGGGCTAATAATATCTGTGATTGGGTTGTTGTAAAGTTTAAGAAAAGATAAATGTGGAAGCATCTGGCATGGATCTTGGCCACAGTAAGCACTCAATAAATGTTAGCCATCATTATTATATACTATTACTTTAAGGAAGAAACATCAGAAATATATAGCAATGCATTACATTACAAAGGGAGTTGAAGTCAAAATGTTATTTCCCCCCCAATGCTGGCTAATAGACAGAAGGTTTGCAAGACGTTACAAACAACAGAACAACAAACTATATAATCAGCATATAACCAAATCCAGATGGATTTGGCTCATTTGCTACTTTGGATTGTTTGTCCTTGTCTCCCCCACAAACCCTGTCCCACTGGCAGGGCAAGTGAGAAGTAAATACACAATCATCCTACTTATATACAATGAAATTGAAACCATTTGGCTTTTTGTAAAATTAAGAGCTAAATGTTTAGGCAAGATATTTGGGTTTGCCCATTCAAGCTGCTGTTTTGATGCAGTAATTCAAATTTGCGTTCTAGCCACAACCTGCCTTTGTGGGTCTGTCACTTGCAATATGCTTAACAGACACTCAAAAGTGAAATCCATTTGCATCTATTTGGTATGAAGTACTAATGTCATTAAATGTCACCAGAATCATACGCCTTCCCAGCCGCTGGTTCCCCACCTCCAAATGTTTAGGATTAAGCTTCAGAGCTGGAAACACAATCAGATGATAGACCTTGGCTGACAGTCCACTTGCTGTGGGTGCTGAAGCTAAGACTCCGAGCATGCGTCCTCATTCCTAGTTCATCCGTCTTAACTGCTCCACCATGGCTTCCTATAATTTACTTTTCCATGTGCTCTGGTGTACCACTCAAGAAAATGACAGAGTAATAAGATAACATGTAAATTCAAGCCCCATGTCTTTATTCACTGTTAGGACATCCTTTTAAGGACTGCATATTCAATCCTACAGACCCACAAACATCAGGCGAGGATTCTTGTGGCAGACTACGAATAGGTTTCATTTCAAGTTTCAATAAGCCTTCCAATTATGTTATTCTACTCCAGCCTTAATTTAATTTCTTAAAAAACATCTAGCTGTGAGGCCATGCTTAGGTTAAACAATAGAAAGTTGGGAGGATGGAAAATGGGTGCTACTCAGCCTCCAAGAATGATGCTCCAGATAAGATACATTTTCAATCAAGGCTTATGAATTCCCATTTACACTAGAAATTTTACATACCAAACTTTTTCTCTACTTAAAAAATCACTAAAATGTTTAGGCAATATGCAGGTTTTAGCAGTACTGAATATCAGCATTCTTATATTCCATTTGTAAAGTTATTGGTTGAGATACGAATACATTATAAATAGAACAGAGCTACAAACAACTTAGACTCTCCCGGTAAATGAGACAATTCACCTAAAATCTGTGCAGTCTGGCACTCACAGCAAGACAACAGTTTTGGAAAACAGGAAGCTATTTTCATTTTCTGCGATCAAATCATGGCTTCAGTTGAAGACACATACCCTGTGTTAGTTCATACAGGATGACACCAGAATCTTCTAAGAATACTGTTTCTCTCTTCTGTTAGACTAGGTATACCATCTTCTGCAAAACAGCTGGATCGTTTGTCAATAACCAAGAGAACCAGATGGTTAGAAACACCCAGATACTTGAAAACATCTGGATATTTTATTCTTCATCCAGATGTTTGGCTTTCCCTAGGTGCAGCCTGCTGTCTTTGGTTGAATAACTCGAAGAAGCGTTTGGCCAAGAGGTAAGTTTACTCCATCAATTCTATCTCAGGATAATTATGTTTGGCAAAAGAAGCCTATGTCCTTTGGGAAATAATGCTGATATTGGGATTTATTTAATCAGTATGAATTAACAAACTATTTCTGGAAAAAGCTAGGGAATAAAAAACAAATGCAAAATTGGCCTGTTGTGCAATGCAGGGTCAGTCCTGTTAAACTATCTACTTGGAGTTTACAGAAGTATAACTACCCCTAGACACCAAAGTAGAACCAGAGTTTAGCCTGACAGCTCACACAGAAGGCGATAAAAAGTAAAAGTTTGTTGAGCAACTGCAGGTAGAATTTCTTATAAGACTAGTGAACTCTTTCATTTAAAGATCCAGGTGCAATTTCAATTCTACATCTTGCATCCTGTCATTCATTCACTCATTCAAACAAGACTTATTTGGCTTCTACTGTCTGCATGGTCACATGCAGGAGGCTGAGAAATCAACATTGAGTAAAACAGATATAGTTCCTGCTCTCATGGACTTTCCCAGCTAGTTGGGGAGACAAAATACACAAATACTCTCACCCAAATAAATATACCATTATCCATATTCCATGAGAAGTGCTACGAAATAAAGGGAAAGAGTATAATTACAGATTGCATTGGGAGGGGGTCTGATTGAGAGTAGGAGGTCAGAGAGGCGGTATCTTAAGTATTAAAAGATGAGGCATTAGCAAGGAAGACTGGGGGAAGCACATCCCGGCCAGTGGACAGCATGAGGAGACGCCTGACAAATGAGAGAGTTTTGCTTCATCCTAGAACATAAGAAAGACTGAGGGAGGATGGGGTGGACATGACTCCAAAGGGAGATCTCTGGTGATGGAGGAGTCCTGTGTTTTAATTGTAGTGGTGGTTACATGACCCTACAGGTGATAAAATGGTAGAGAACTTACATTAGTTTTCCATCACTGTGAGACAAATCACTAAAAATTTCATGGCTTAAAATAACACAAATTAATTATCTTATAGTTGTATATGTCAGAGGCCCAACTCAGATCTCACCAGGTTAGCCCAAAACGTCAGCAGGGTGCATTCTTTTCTGGTATCTCTAAGGGGAGAATCCATCCCGTTGTCCTTTCCAACTTCTAGAGGCTGCTCACTTGCCTTGGCTCATGGCACCCTCTCTCCAACTGTGAAGGCAGCAATGTCCAGCTGTGTCCTTCTCATCCTGCCATCTCTCTGATTGTCTCATTTTATTCTCGTTTCCACTTTTATGACCCTTGTCATTACACTGGGCCCACCCCAATAATCCTGGATAATCTATTTTAAATTCAGTTTATTAGTAACCTTAATTTCACCTGTGAACTTAATTCCCCTTTGCTGTAACATAACATATTCACAGGTTCCACGGAGTAAGACCTTCACATCTTTGGGGGCCATAATCCCACCTACCACAGAACCATATACTCACATTGTACCACTGTCAGTTTCCTGGGTTTGATATTTAACTACAGTTACATAAGATGTAACCATTGTAGAAAACTGAGTAAAGAATACATGGATCCTCTCTGTACTATTTTTTGTAGCTTCCTATGAATCTATAGTTATACCAAAAGTTTTTTAAACAATTTTTTTAAGTAGCCAATACTTACAGGACATATAATACATGTATGACATAGTTCAAGGCACTTTACATGTACTATCCCATTTAATCCCCACATCGAGTCTATAAGGTGGGTCCTGTTCCCATTCGACAGGTTAGGAAACTGAAGCAAGACAGGTTTTATTAACTTACCAACGGCTGTTTGAATCCAAATAGGGTGTCTCTAAAGGTTATATCTTAATATTTGTTTATGTTTAATAGACTCAAATTTTAATTATGCGACCAAATTTATGGGCCATATATCAAAAAGTAGAAAAACAGCAAATTAATGAGAATTATTATCATTAAAAGAACAAGTCCTAGAAGACAATGACCCTAGATGAACCTTAAGAGTCCATTTGGGAGGCTATGTGCTAAGTTTTCTCAGGAGAGCCTCCCAAATAGCTTTCTCCATCTTCTAGAAGACATTGAGGTGTAGACAGGGTAAAGACTGAGAGCAGAAGGATCAATCCACGATTACTGCTTACAACTTAATTTATAGGGCAGTCACCTACTACATGCTAGCTACCTTTCTCGTCCTTCCTCTCTCCCAACCACATGGATCCAAGAACAAGTGGGACTGCCCACTTCAATCCTTCACTTTTGAAAAGCATCTTCATGGATGTGTGGCACAAAGCACCTCTTGCTCATTTCAACCCTTTCGTGGTTTTCAGCTCAAGAGAACGGAGAGTTCACCGTGATCATGCCCAAAAGACAGGCAACCTAGATTCCCTCCTGAGAATCTAAATCTGGAGCTAAGTCAGACAAGGCAGGGGATTAGAACTGAGTCACCCCGAGGGCAGTACCATGAAGAGACTGTTCCATGAGTTCCTGGAGTGGTGACCACCAGGCCCCAAACACAAAGATGAAACCTACAGATACCTAGGATGACAGTACACTGATGTGCTGATGCACCAACTCTGGGCTGCCTCCCTCTGGAAAACAAGTCATAGCGTGGTTGACTTCCTGTTAAGTGCAACCAAAGTCCTACCAGATACAGCATCGTGTTTTCCTTCTTAAATTATCTGGAGTCCTTTCGGTTGCTTGCAGCCAAAGAATCCTAAGGTATACAAGTCCTCCGTCCAAAAGAGAAAGCTGGAAATTCCCCCTGTAATTTATACACTCCCCTCTCATCCCTCCACTCCCGTTACTATCAAAACCAAAACTTTCCTAGAAATTTAAACACACATGCCAAAAAAAACCGACAACAAAAGTTCCTCCCAAGCCCAGGGCTCCTGAAAGGTTTCTGTAGACTGCTCTGGGCTGCTGCAGCCACTCAATTATTAGCCCCTCTAGGAGGTAGGGATCAAGCACATGTCATCCTCTAACTGAATTTGAGGGACAAAATGCCTTTAACAAAAAGGGAAAGTGACTCACATCCCCTCGGTGTTTTCTAAAGGGATATTGTTAGAACCAATTTCTACTCCTGCATCTTTTGTGCTCCAGGGTAGAAGCAGGCAGCAGTCCAAACACTGCGTAACCTTTTCAGCAGCCATAAGGAAAAAGTCACTACCACTTTGCTTTTTATACCGAGGCTGAAGAAAGAACACGCAAAGCCAATGCACGAGGGGATTAGCAATGTCTTCCAAAAAAGAAACAGAAAATGTTTATGGGGAGTGAAAATGAATGATAATAGTCTCACTGTCCACTCTCATTTCCTAGTGGTTCAACCAAGTCCCTGGATGTCATAAACACTGAAGGGGGAATAAAATGCTCTAATAAATCAAGGTGAGGACATTGTGAAGGGAGCCGACGGTGAGGCACACCTGCTGAGTCACTAACTCTCGGGACAGTGAGTCAACAAGCAAAGAGCAGGCTTCCAGAACCTCCACGTGGGCAGCCTCCAGGCAGAGGGAACATGGATTCCTACACACACATACACACACACACACCCCCCTCTACTTCTGAGAAGAGGGAGCAAGGCACTAAGCTTTGCCATTATTCCACCCACTACTTCTCTGTGCTGCAGCACAGGGTTTCTCAACTCAGCACTATTGACATTAAGGGTCAGATAATATTTTGTGTGGGGGCTGTCCTGCACATTATAGGATGTTTAGCAGCATCCCTGGCTCCACCCACTAGATGCCAGCAGCCCATCTCCATCATGTTATAACAAACAAAAATGTTTCCAGACATTGGAATGTCCCCTGGGAGGCAAAATCATCCCCTGGGAAGAACAGTTGCTTTACCTGAACTGTGTGTGTGTGTATCTACCTGAAACACTATCAGCACTCAAGTTTCCACAGCTGTTTCCTTCACTTGACTAACTCCTATTCATCCTTCCAGATTCACCCTCAAAACAACTTTCTTCCAAAAGTCTTCCGTAATGGCTCCGCTCCTTGGAGGAATCAGATGCCCCCAGTTTCCCTGACTACTGGAGCCCTTACCCCATCTCTTGACTACTCACTTGCCAGGCTTCACCTCCAGATTCTTACTTCCTTACAAGCCGGAAGCAAGTTTATTCCACCTTTGTATCCCTAGCGCTCAGCAGAGTGCCTGGGTCATAACAGATGTTCAATGAAGGCTTGTTAGAAACATTAACAATGCAGGAGGCATGTCATAGATTTTACAACTTTAAAAGCAGCTTGGAAAAGTACTCCAGCTAGGAATCTGCTCCCATTGATGGACACAGCAGAAGAGGAATGACATCATTGTTACCATCCTACAGGAACAGAATTTTAGAGGTTGTAAAGCTGGATAGAGCAGCAGAGAAGGGAAGACAGGAATAAAAATGCCCCATTTTCCAAGTAAGAAAACTGAGGCTCAGAAAGGTGAAATACCTTGCCAAAGGCCACAGAATGAAGAAATGGAAGAGCTGGGACTTGAAGCTAAGCCTTTAGGTTCAAGTCCAAAGCTGTCTTCCCTATACCACGCATCAGGGAAACAGCTGCACGCGGGGTAAGAGCGTCCATACCAATCACATGGCCGAGGGGACTGGCTTAAGCAGCAAACTGCATGGATTTCTTCTTCCCAAGTCGATGATAAGCAGGTGACAAGAGAGGCACTTTTATCACCGCTGAGGGGAGAAAGATCGGGCAGAGTCCTCTCGGAAAGGAATCTGACAACAGATCAGAAGACCTTGTGATGGTCAAACCTTTAAACCAGCTATTCTACTTCGGGGAATTTAACCTAACACAACTGTCTGAGATACAAAAAATGCTCAGCGCACAGATGTACACACTGTTCACTGCAGTGCCACTTATAACAGGAAAAAAAACAAAACTGGAAACCCCCTAAATAGTCAATAGGAGATTGGTTAAATAAATACAAATCCACTCCATAAATACCATTACTATTTAAAATGGTGTTTATAAGGAGGGTGTTAAAGCAGAGGGAAATATCTGGTTAGAAAGATACACGAAAAACATAGGATCAAGATTTTTATAAAGGCAATCACTACTTAAATAAACTGTAGCATAGTCACTCAATGGAATACAGCCCTGAGAATGAATGATCTACAGCTCTAGGCAACATTAAGCATAATGTTGAAAGAAAGAAGGCAGACACAGAAGATACCTACTATCTATGTGATTCCATTTAGAGAAGGTGCAAAGATAGACAAAACTAACCTGTGCTGTCGGAAGTCAGGACAGGGGTCCCCTTGGTGGGGAATGGGGGATAATGATTGAGTGAGGGCAGAAGGGGGCTTCTGGGTCATGTTTTCTTTCTTGACAGAAGCTATGCATTACCTGGGTGCACTCTATTCAAATCCATCCAGCAGCAAGCATAAATTATGTGCACTTTCACGCCTGTGTGTTATATTTCCACAGAGTTCTAAAACCGCAGCCACAATTCCATGAAAACAAGAAGCTGACTCCGAGAGTTAGGAAAAAGTCAATCACAGCATTAATGGTGGTCATCTTTAGATGATGAGACTGTGGCAAGTGTCTTGTCATCTTTCTACTTCTGCATATTTTCCAAATAATTCAATAATAAGCATTTTTATGGAGGAGGGGGAGTAAACAGTACTTAAAACAAGCAAAACACTTGGCAGGATTGCATGAGTACACCAACAGTGTTGGAAGACTTGTGTGTGTATGTGAGTGTGTATATGTGTGTGGGGGAGGGGACACGCTTGCAAGTGTATGTGTGTCTATGAGTGTGTGTGTGTGTGTGTGGTGCATGTGAGTATGTGTATGTGTGTGTTTGTGGCACATGAGAGTGTGTGTATGTGTGTGTGTGTGTGTGTGTGTGTGTGTGTTTTACCACGAGAAGCATTACCAGTTGGGAGGAAGGAGGTCCTTCTAAACCCCATAAGAACAAAGCGAGTGTTCCCTCTCATTGGCCAGACTGTACTGACTGACTCGAGAGAGACAGAATTGAAAATCTTGTGGGAATCAATCAAGAAACACTAAAGATATCTTCACAGGAACAAGTTTCAGAGCACACACATCAAAATATCGTGAATAGGCAGTTTTGGTGATTTCTATTTTCTTATTCTTATCTGTACTTCTATTTTTTTTTAAGTAATGGAAATATATGTATTATTTGTTCCTGAGTTACTCATCTGAAAATGGGGAAAACACAGAAAGTTGAGTAATTGCCGGGATTAACGAGCCCTAAATAGTGTAAGCACACACTGAGTGATATAAACATACTTAAGAAGTTTCTTAATCTTCTTATTCTTTATTATATAATTATTATTGCATAAAATTTGCAAAGGTATCTTTAAAAGTACAAGGTGAAAGTTTTCTCTTCCAAAAAACAATGGTTCCACTTCTCATGTCAACATTTCTGTTACTACTTTCCCAGTGATTTTAGACATTGAACAATTTCAAAGAAAGGTAGCTACTTTAGGGAAAATTCTACTTTTGCCTCATGTTTAATGCTTTCCTAAATAAGAAAATTTGCTTTTTCTATAGCAGATAGAATAAAAGGAGACGAAATTTAAGACCAAAAAATAGAGAGATAGATAAAGAAAAGGAGAGGGAGAGAGAGAGGTGGAGGGTTGGGGGGATAAAGAAATGGGTGGGTAGATGGGTGGGTGGATGGATGGATGGATGGATGGATGGATGGATGGATGGATGGATGAGTGAACACGTGGGAGGGTAGATAGGTGGATGAATAAAAGGGTGGATGGATGGATGGATAGATGAAGGCTAGAATGCAATGCCAAGAAATGGTTGAGACATCCAAATGAAGGAGAAGGTGTGTCTCTGTGATAGACGTCAGCAAGAACTCCCATCCCCATGTGTGGACTGACTTCCCAGAGGGCCCCCAGCTGACCATGAAAGTGGGAGGAAGTTGTCAGAAGAAAGTGAGATGACTCACTAAATAAGAATAATAGCATTAACAGCGGAGGTGGCCTTGGTGGTTGTACTTACGTACTAGCAGCAGGAGCAAATATTTAAGGAGTTCTACCTATATCCAGCACTTTTTTCAAAGTGCTTTCCACTCCTCATCTGGTAAAGAGGAATTAAGGTTGCAGATGGAATTAGGGTTGCTAAAGATAAGGAGATGGTCCTTCATATCTGAGTGGCCCAATGGAATTACAATGGGAAGAGGCAGAAGAGAGTGAACCAGAGAGATGGTTGTCTGAGAAGAATTCAGCTCAGTGCTGCTGGCTTATAGACAAGGGAAGGGGCCATGAGCCAAGGCATGCGGGCTGCCTCTGCAAGCTAGAAAAGGCATGGAAATGGATCCTCCCCTAGAGCCTGCAGAAAGAAGAGAGCCCACCAACACTATGATATTATCCCAGACAGACCTGTGTCAGACTTCTGACCTCCAGAACCATGAGGTAATAAGCTTGTGTTGTTTTAAGTCACTAAGTTTATGGTAATTTGTTACAGCACTCATGGAAAACTAACACCCCCCCCCCCACCACCACCCCGGGCTACTTTTTAAAAATAATTTTTATTACATAAGCAATACATGAACACATTTCCTCGTTTAAAAAAAGTCAAGCATTCTGAACAAGGCTAAAGGTTCCCTCAGCTCTCAGTCCTGGCCCTTTTCCCACTCCCCACCCCTCCTATAGAGGTAACCACAATAATCAGTTGAGTGTGCACTCTCTAGACTTCCTAGTCTGCATCCCCTTACACACACACGTGTGCCCAGGGCACACTGCATGCTTCTTTCAGCAGTTCCAGTCACGAAACGGTTAACACCCATCTCCCCAGGAAGGAAAACAGCTCATAGTCCAACAACTACAGAGGGATCACGGCATCTGCCTGTGCTCCTGGAGGCGAAGCAAGTGACACTTTGAGTATCTTTTGCATACCTTCTGTCTCCCTTCCAGTGATAAATCCTCCATTCTGGAGCTTGTGGTAGGAACTAAGTTCTCCAAGCCTGAATCTGTTAAGCATTCGCTGCTTAGAAGATCAAGAAAGGAATTTGTTTATACATGTTGGGCCTGTATTACCAAAAAAAATGAGCCTAAGACATACAGGGAACATGATCAATAGCAAAACAACCAGTCCGACCGTGCTTTGACACCAACAGATAATGAATGCCTGCAAAGCTGCCAGAAACTGCTCAAACCACACCCTCTCCTCCCTCGTTTTAACCCTCGGGATGTCTGGTATTTTTCAGAAGTCTCGTATCTGCTCCCCAAGTCTTCTGGAAAACTGCTCACAAATCACAAATTAAGTCAGACTTTAAGAGCCCGAGGGCTTTGAAATCTTCCCCCAAACCACAGGCAAGACGCTGGCCCTCATGTACTCTCGGGGCTCATTTCCCTGGAGCTTCCTTAATGTCCACTCTGATGCCATGCCTGGCTCTTGTCTGGAGTGCCAACAAGGGTGCTCCTGCCTTCTGAGATGGCTGCCGGTCTCCAGTATTTAGGTTCATCTCTCCCTGGAACTTTAACTGGGTTCTTTCAGGGGCTAAAACATTAGATAGGGGTGGAGCCGGGCTGAGAGGGATGTGAGAGCATGCAAGGGTGAGAAAAACTCCTTTCTCACCAGCCCCATCCATGCTAGTGCAAGCCAAGTCCCAAGGGCAAGAAGGCATGTAAATCCCCCACCCAGAGAGATGCCAAACGCACTGAGCCGATGCATGCCTTTTCCACCCAGACAGGCACATGGTGTGCACCCTATACATGCCAGAGGTAGGGGTGGGGGTTACAGCATTATGATGACCACTAGTATTATTACAGATTCAGGTCCACTCATCAGCTGTGATGGAAAGCCCTTCTGATATACAGCCAAAGCCATCAATCTCGTGATTTGGCCATGCTCTCAGACACAAGAACAAATTAGCTCCACAAGGAATATAATCATCACGTGCTTTTTATTCAGTGAAAAATTAATTCATTCGGTCAACAAACATTGTGTGTGCTGGTGTGCATGTGTGCAAGTGTGTGCACACACCAAATATGTGCCATGTGGTGAGATCCAGGGCCCAGGAGGGCGATTTTCTAGAAAAGCCACAAACAATTTCAGTAGGTTCTATGTGTAGCTCAAAGAAATTCATTAGTAAGAAAACATATTAAATGAATGTTGTTACAGAAAATGCTGTATTCCTTTGGATATATGATCACAAAAAAAACCACATATAGGTTTATCATGGTGGCATGAGGGAGTAGCTATGGATGATGAGTGTGATGGTGATGATGATGATGGATAAAGAAGTCGGGGGAGGGGGAGAAGGGAAAACAATGACAATAACCATGATGCTCACAGCTGTGACAGTTACTGAATGCTTAATAATGCCAGTCATTATTCTATGTATTGCACACATATGACCTAATTTAATCCCTCCAATAATCCTACTATAAGTCCAATTATTATCCCCATTTTACAGAAGAGAACACTCAGACGGAGAAGAGTTAAGTAATAAGTCATGGTCCAAGTAGTGGAGACAGGATATGAACCCAGGGCATCTGCCTGACTTCAGAGCCAGGGTTCATGACTACTGAGGCAGACACCGCTGGATGGCGCCCTCTTGTCATTCTCTCTGTCCTCTTTATTAACAGCACCTCAGTTTAGTCCTGGATAGCCACATGCCCAGTAAAAAACAATCACGACTCTCTCAACTCCCTGGCAGCTATGGGTGGCCATGTGACATGATTCTGGCCATTGACATCCTGGAGGAATTCATGGGGTAAACTGACATGCACCTCTTGCCCTTCACTTTTCCCATCTTTCTTGCCTGGAAAACAGATGTGGAGCCCGGAGGCTGAGTAGCCACACCCTAAGAATGGCTCTGTGGAAAGACTAAGGCAGCTGTGGTCTCTGATGGCATCATGGAATTGGGCTCCCAAAACAGATTGCCTACCTCTAAGTCTCTTATAATTAGAGAGAAATTAAGACTTGACTGGGAAGGCTGGGGTCCGCTGTAGGCCCCATGGGAAGGTGAACCCCAGTCAGTGCAGATTCCACTGGGCTCCCTTCCTTCCATCAGCTGCCACAGCCTGGGACATCACACATGGGATCCGGTCTTGGTTCTGAAGCCTTAGGGTCATGGTGCTTGACCAAAATCTACATTATGCTAACTAGGAGACTTTTTTTTTTAAGGTGCAACCTGTAATATTATAGACATCCAGTAAGTATCTGTTCAGTAAAAGGACTGAAGAAGAAGAAGAGAGAGAAAGGAAGCAATCAGCAAGATTTCTCATGAAAAGGAAGGTCGAGGGCCCAGTCAATGGGAATCCCGCCTGTCTGTGATCTTAGCATTTGTCCTTGTGTTAGTTTCTTCTGGCTACTATAATAAATAACCACAAACTTAGAGCTTAAAAAAATACAAACGTATTCTCTTACAGTTCTAGAGGTCAAGAGTCCACAGTCTCACTGGGCTAAAATCAAAGCGCCAACCAGCTAGTTCCTTCTGGAAGCTCCAGGGCAGAATCTGTTCCTTGCCTCTTCTAGCTTCCGGAGGCAGTCTGCGTTCCTTGGCTCACAGCTGCATCACTTTTTCTCCCCCGGCTTCCACTGTCACATGGTCTTCTTCCTTTTCTTTAGTCAAATTTCCCTCTGCCTCCCTCTTATAAAAACATTTATGGTTATAATTAGGGCCCACCTGGATAATCTAGGATAATCTCTCTATCTCAAGATCCTTAACTTGATCATATCAGCAAAGTCGTCTTTGTCATATAAGGTAACATTCACCTATTCTAGGCATTAGGAGCTGGGTATCTTTGGGGGCAATTATTCAGCCTGCATTATTCAGTACTTCATTCATTTACTCAAGTATTTACCAAACACCAGGCATTGTGCTGGCAATGAAGAGGATGAGCAGTATGTAGTTCCTTACATTGTAAAAAAACACCTTTTCTAACAGGCTCAGCTTAAGTGCTTACTTAGGGCCTGTAAAGCAGGATAATTGTACAGGATCAAAAAGCTAGAGATACTGATGGATTCTTACCATTATCTGACAAAGATTTTATGGAAAGCTGTCAAGGGAAACTCTGAAGGGAAAAAAAAGGAGGTTGGAAATGGGTCATGAAAGAGATAACATCTGGAAGCCTAAAATGAAGAAGAGAGTGGGCTACTCAAAGACACACCATACAACTGGGGGTCACTGGGATTTGTGGGAAGAAGTAGGGTTCACTTGGGATTGTGGGAAGAAGTGGGGTTTACTGGGGATTTTGGGAAAAAGTGGGGTCCACTGGGATTTGTGGGAAGAAGTGAGATTCACTGGGATTTTGTGGGAAGAAGTGGGGTTCAAGTTTCTCAACTCTTTGATCAGAACTAAGAAATGTACTCTTCTGTCACAAATGGAAGCATGCCTATCACACTGAAATAACATTATAAGTAGAGTGAATAGCTGAGGCTACATGGGGCCTGTCTTTGGGAAGGGTGCCCAGATGAATGCTAATGTAACTCTGGGGACTTCTGTGGGTGCCACAAAGCAGAATTCTTAAACAGCAATTGCCACAGGGGAAAGAAAAGCTTCAGGGGGACCCTGATCGCCTGACCAGCCAACACATAACAACCAATGGAGCCACATCTGGAAAGAGTTGGACTCACCCTTCCAGAATCTTCTACCATAAAATGTCCACGGATGTCATGCATACTATTATTCCATAATGCATTTCCCAAAATCCTTCCTACCTCATATTTTCTTTTTGTCATTTGCTCCATTTTTGGATGAAGAAAGAAACCATTCATTTGTTCATTATAAATGCACTTAAGCTACAAAAACATGAATTACTAAAGGGTAATTCCTTTGGAAGACTTAGGCAGTGACACACAGATGCTTCTCCACACAGTCTCTGTGGGCGGGTGTCTATATATAAACACAGCTCGAATCAATTGTGGGGTGTACCAGCAAAAGTGGATTGGCCATGTGAAGGACATCTGTATTAGGACCTGTTCCCAATCAAAGGAAAGTAATTCTTCTTGGTGGTCCGACCACTTAACTTAAACAAAAAGAACTGAGCCAACTTTCATCAATAAGCCTTTCTTCCAACCGAAAAAAAGAAAATAAAAAATGAGAGTTGACTACTGGTTATGGTGATGTTGTGCCACAAGGTTAATAATGATGGGTTTCAGGTCACTGGCAATTTCTCATTTCAAACTAACTTGAACCATCGACCCTCAAGGGCTGATTGTTTAATGTGGGCTGCACGGCACCCACAGTCCTTCTCGGACACCCAAGTGGTGGGTGAGTGACATTCTGCCATTATATTATTACCAAAAACAAGAGAGAGACTTTTCATCCTTAAAATAAAAAAGTGCTCATATGTTCAAGCTTCATGGAGGACCATAGATTTGTTCAGTTTCACGATGATTGGAACTGGAATTGGCTAGTGACTTGTAATCAATTCACGGGAGCTGGGTTCTTTCTTCCAGAGGGAACTTGGGAGGAAAAAAATTCTAAATATCGGGACTGGCTCCGTGGCCGAGCGGTTAAGTTCGCGCGCTCTGCTGCGGCGGCCCAGGGTTCGGATCCTGGGCATGGACATGGTACCACTTGTCAGGCTACGTTGAGACAGCGTCCCACATTCCACAACTAGAAGGACATGCAACTAAGATATACAACTGTGTACAGGGGGGGTTTGGGGAGATACAGCAGAAAAAAAAAAAAAAAAAAAAGATTGGCAACAGTTGTTAGCCCAGGTGCCAATCCTTAAAAAAAAAAAAAGGAAGATTGGCAACAGTTGTTAGCCCAGGTGCAAATCATTAAAAAAAACAAAAAAAATCTAAATATCCCAGCAATTATTCAGAAGATTCCACAGCTTTTTTTTTTTTTTTTTTTTTTTTTTTTTGCTTGAGGAAGATTAGCCCTGAGCTAACATCTATGCCAATTTTCCTCCACTTTGTATGTGGTATGCCTTCACAGCATGGCTGATAAACGGAGTAGGTCTGCACCCAGGATCCTAATTTGTGAACCTGGGCCGCCTAAACGGAGCACATGGAACTTTAACCACTCGGCCATGGGACCGACCCCTCCACAGCTTTTCTTCTCCATATTGTCAGTCACTTTTTCTCAGATGCTCATTTCACTTCTAAGTGGCCCAAGGACTCATTCATAGGTTACATGGCTTTTTCCTCCTGGTATTTTGAAAGCAGGTTAGAGGAACAGAAGAATGAATGAGGAAAGCTGCTTAGATTGGGAAAGGGAACAATAGGGAGTGGTGGAGATTATGGAAAACTAGAAACCACATGCCCTTCTGACGCCTTTACTCAGCTCCAGACAATTGTTCCCTCTTCTTCCAATTTTCAAATCCAATGGGAAAGGCACATTTATATGAAATCTCTCAATTTCTAGATACATTCCAGCAATTTCTTAAAGTCATTGTGTGGGCAAAACAAAACATGTCTGCCAGTAGGCAATGTCTACTGACAGTGAGGAACACGTCACTGAGTTTTCTTCTCTGGAAATCACATGGAAAACTATGGCTTGTCCCTGGGCTGGGCCAAGAAAAAGGTAAAGAGGGGAGGCAAAGAGGCAGAAGGAAAGTCTGGGAGTTGAAGGCTAGTCCTAAGACTTTCGTAAGTGATATATTTGCCTGTCAAATTTCATGACCCTGGGAGGATGATGAACCCTCTCAAAGAGCTCATCTAATTTTAGACTAAGTTACTTTGATGCATAAAGCAACCTGTGGGCATATTAGTTCCCTCTCTGTGACCTAAGCTATGCCAAATACCGTCCCTAAAGCAGAGAGAAGAACTTAGTTCTACCACGCTGAGCGGCATTCATGAGGCTGGGAGATGTGCTTGTCACCCAGGGCCCCCTCTTCCCCAGATGAGGTGTCGCTGATAAGAGGGAGTTCTGATCTACATTTGTCTGTCTTTCTGGCACTGTAGTCATAAGCAAACAGCCCTGAGGGCTTGGAGGGCTTGGTTTCTTAACCCAAGACTAGAATCTTCCTTTCCGCAACTTTTTTGTCTCACCTGCTGCGGCACAAAGCCCACGGGAGCTTTATTTTGCCTGAGATAAACACAGTGCCCTCCCACAATCCGAGCTAACAAAGTTTTTTCTCTCTCCTCCCAAGTTTCACCAAAAGAAATCCTTCTCACAGTCAGTCTCACCTTGGTTGGAAGTCAAAACAAGATTCATAAACATACAAGTGTACAACAAATTAAGTTTCCTAAATAACATAAAAGTATCAAGAAATAAAGAAAAGCTTTGCTAGCTGAAAAAGGCAATTGGCAGTATCTACCGTATCCAGACAGGGCCTTCTCTACGACCCCAACTCCCTTAAAAATACTCTCCTTAAAACAGACTAAAAAGACAACAATGTTATCTGTGAACCTTGATTGACTATAGCCTGATTAAAAACAAAAGCTATGAAAGACATTTTGAGGATAACTGGGTAAATCTGGGTACAGACTATGTATTATTTTATGTTAGTAAGTTATTATCAATTTCATAGACATGATAACCATGATAAATGTGATTACTTTGAATAATGTCTTTAGTTTTAGGAGATGCCTGCCAAAGTATTAATGGTAAAGTGTGTCAATGACTGCAACTTACATATATGGATAGGTGGGTGCATGGATGCATGGATAGATGGACAGACGGATGGATGGATGGATGGATGGATGGGTGGGTAGGTGGGTGGGTGGTTGGATGGATGGATGAGTGGATGGATGGATGATTAGATTTACAGAAAGGGAGATGGACAGATGGATGGGTTGATAGATGGACAGATAGACAAACTAACAAAACATGGCAAAACATTAGCAACTGTTGAATCTAGGTGGCAGACATATGGTTGTTCATTGTACTCCTACAGTACTGTTTAAATTTTCCGTATGCTTGGTAATTTTCATAACAAAATGTTTAAAAACCTGTTATTTTTCTGAACTTCAGTGTTTTAATTAATTTTTTTTGAAGAAATACTTTTTAAAGAAGTCCCATGTGGAAAATGGAGATAAAGTGAGAATTACTCCAGCTAATAATGTAGAGAAGAGAGCACCTGCTGAGATTCCTAGCCTGGGGGCCTTTTTCAGCATATCCCTAGAACACTAGACCCACTCCTTCATCTGACTGATAAGGAAACTGAGGCTCAGAGAGGCTCAGTGACTTCCCCACAATCACACAGCAAGTTAGAGGCAGATGAAGGGACCTGACGGATCCCAGGGCTCCTCTCTACAATATACTGCACCACTGCGTTGACCACCTTGCCCAATTCATAGCCAATTTTCAGGAGGGTAAAGAATCCTTTATCAATTGACTTTATCCTTCCTTCCTCCTTTGTTCTTTGGAAATGATTTTCCTCAGAGCCACAGACTTCAAATAAACATTCTCCTTTTTCCCATTCACCCAATAAACTCTTTCTCACACTTATTGTAAAGGGCATTATTTTGGGCTTTTAGAAAAACGCATAAATCTGAAGCATGGGGCCCCTGCCCTGGAAACACTGACACCCTACAAGTTATGTGCTTGTATAAAGGACAAATCCCTAAGAGCTGTCCCCAAAAGGGTCAACTTCTAAAAATGGTTTCCAATCATTATATCACAGTGACAGGAAAAAAAAATGTTATCTTGATAGTAAAGGATTTAAATTTATTGCATGGCTGAAAATGGTTAGTGAATTGAAATTATAAAGTAATGAATCATTTCCTGAAAAAGTCAAGCCATTAGTAATGCCACTGCACGAAGAACTATTTAGAGATGTCAAAAAAAAAAAAAAGGGACAAAAAAGTTATGAAGACTCCCCAGGAAATTGTTCCTAAATGTATATACTTTCCAGAAGATTCAATTAGGTTTTCAAAAGAAAAGAAAATTGAACAGACTTCATGATTACTGTTGTAAAAAATCAAGCTGTCTCCTAACTTCTACTCAATTCCTTCTGTTTTAGGCCCTGTCCCTACGAGTAATGTAACCATCTGTGCTTCTCAAAGTCTCGATCACAGCAGCCCCAAGAGATGAAGCAATACTATGGCCAGGAATTTTAGACTCCACCATCTCCTGGACTCTGTGAGATGGTTCCTGCCAAACCTCACCACACAGCAGTTGAGACAACTTGACCCAAATCTTAGCCCAGCTCTAAGATTGCAACATTGATGACCCGCTTGATAAGAAATGAGATTTCCAGCCACAGCTCAACAGACACGCTAGAAACTAGGGCAACGATGTAAACTGATTCTGTGTGTTGGTTTGTACTTTCAGGCCCAATTCATTCTTCTTGGTTGGTTTCACTAATAAATGTAGGCAGTTGTGGTTCACTATACCCAAGAGGTCAAGAACACACGTATAACTATGACTCTGAGGGTGAGAAGATGCCAGGTACCAGGGGGGAAGAGCTCATTCCTGGGATTACACAACAAGAAGGCGGCTTCCACTTTCAATCAACTGGGCCACAGAACATGGCTGCTTTGTGTCACCCGCTGAGCTTCACTCAGGCATTCAAAATCCTCCAGGTAAAAGCCCTTCTCTCTGAAAGTCATTCTTCTGGGTTCTGGGGACACTGATAAGGATATGGCTCCACCCCAGACTGTGGAGACTCACTGTTTAACTTAATCTCAGAATAGTCTTCCATACATCTCCTAGGCGCCTGTCAAACCAGAACGCAGGCTGTGAGACAGTTCATCTTTTCTGGAGTAAACCTTTATCAAAAGGCAGAGGAGGGGAAGGATAGGAAGAATAGCTGCAGCGTAGCAGGAGTAGAAGTTCACATTTATCGAGGGCTGACTATGTCCCAGAGATAGCATTAAACAATTTACATGCATTGCCTTGTTTAATTCTCTCAATCTACAAGGCAGAGACCATTATTAATCCCATTTTGTGAGTGAGAAAACTAAGATTCATAAAGATTAAGCAAATTGCCCCAGATCACACAGACAGTTAGGGGCAGAGCCAAGATTCAAATCCAAGTTGATCTGAATCTGGAAACTCCAAAGTCTTATCTACTCTGGCATCTGTGGCCTTCCATGACATTCTTATTGCCTGGAAAGACCTCTTCTCATCTCTTAGCTCAACATCCTGCCTAGGCATTAGGGCTTGGCTCTGTAAGCCATTTATGATCACTCCATACGGACATGATGGCTCGTTCTCCAGAAGCCCCTGCAGAGTTGCCTCATACCTAGTTTGAGGCCTTTAAAGCAAGGATCTTTTCCTCCTACTAGACTGTAAGGACAGGCGCCATGACCTTTAAATCTCCCCATGCATAGGCACCCGGCTTATTGATTGAAAAGTAATGCCAGACTGCATCAGCCCGGTAGCCCATTTCCGACAGACGTATCAAGCCATGGTGTGTGGAAGGACTGAACTTTTCAGGAATTAAAAAAAAGACAACACTGTATTTGTTCCATAAACATTTATTCAGTCCAGAATATCTTCAAGCAGTCTACTTGAAAGTGTCAGTTTGCCTCTTAGGAGGAAACTAAATGGCATATCTTTTTGGCATCAAATGGAAATCACTTCGTAATAGGGCCCTACAAATGACAGATTTAAAGGTGCTTCTTTCAAATTCTCCACCCAGAGTCACTGGGGATGCTGTTAGAAGGCTCCCTACGCCATGTTGTAATTACCAGAAAATGGAAAAATCCAAGAAATACAGGGGCCGTGGAACAGGGTTCAGGGACTGAGGGCAACTGTTGATCCATGCAAAGATCAAAGCTGTGCAGAAACCATTCTTGGGTTTACACAGCTGCATGCTCTGTGCGAGAGCCATAAAACAAACACAATCTGGATGGGAGGGAAAGGTCTTGTGATTGGGAGTGTGTGGGTGTCAATGACTCCCCAGGACATCAAATGAACCAGGAGGCCAGAGAGCCACCTCACTCCAGGGCTAGAAAAAGAAGCTTGTACTCTTTTCCAATCCAGGACATATTTTTATTGGGCCAAAAAATTTCACCAATTCAGCCTTCTAAAGCATAATAAGAAAGAGGGAAGAGAATCATTACCAAATATGCAAAAAAGTTCTTGAGTTTAATAAACACCACCAACAAAAAAGTGAATTGGTCAAATCTTAATAACCCGGGGAAACTCCCCGCTCCAGCTTATCTTGCTTAGTTGCTGTACACAACATCTGAATGAGACCCAGAGCTCTCAGAACTCCTTTAGGTGCATAAATTCCTAAACTAAATAACAACAAAGCCATATGTTACCGTGTTTTCAGATATGAATTGCTGTACAACGCACAAACACAACAGCAGCTCCCTGCTATCATTTGGATTCATTAAAAATAAAATCATCTCATAAGCCTGCAAATGTTGATTTTTAATTTTTTATTTTTTTGCATTACCAAACTTTCATATTTCCCCTGTGTATAGAAGTATAATTTCTTTACATGGTTGTTCTCAACGTCTTGAACTTGATATACATGTAATATTAGGAAATGAAAATAATATATATATGTGAATTCCTCATTTCGTGTATTAGAAAACAATATGTTTTGCTCATTAAAGGCGCCAATATAAATGCTATAAACCATGAAATTACCTTTGAGCCCTTCCTGAAACAACCAGTTCACAAACAAACGATCCATGCAAAAAAGGCAAGTGGAGATTACAATAATAAGACTAAGTTACATTTTCATTTCAGGATTTTTTTTAATGTAGAAAAGTAGTATTACCACAAAGCCAACATCTGTGGCAGGTACATCCAATTTATTTGGAAACACCAAAGAATACAGGTAGATTGAACAAAATAAGTTCAAAGTAGGGCTTTTTGTATTTTCCAAATGTGATGCAGCACTCATATTTACAAGAAATTATCTCCATAAAAGAGTCTTACTTTTGGTTTCCTCACTTCAGAGGGCTGCTTTAAAAGCAATGATGGCAAAAGTATTTTACTAAAGTAACTGAGGTTTTTCATACTCAGAAAGTAAGATTCTACCCAACTAACGACTAAAGAAGTTGCGGATAGTAGGAATCTTATTCCATGAGTTAGTATTCTCGAGCTGAAATTAGCAGAGCCCTGAAGCCAGTGTGATCTTCAAACAAGCAGCATCGACATCATCTGGGAAATTGCTAGAATTGCAGATCCTTGGACTCCACTCCAGAAGTTCTGAATCAGAAACTCTGTATGTTAAAGCCTGTGATGTGTGTTCCAACAAGCCCTCCAGGGGATCCTGGTGCACACTCAAGTTTGAGAACCAGTGCCTTAGTCTGATAATATAAATAACTAATGTTGGAGATAATGATGCAATCTCGTCTAAGATCCTGCACAGAAACTCCAGTGGTCCCTCCCTACTGCTCTTAAACTCTCCAACAGTCTGTGCCTCCCTCCCCAGAAAACGACATCCGACCCAGCTGATCTGCACATTTCTGTCTGGATTAATCCTTGCCTCTCTCCACTCCAGCCTATCTCATCTGTAAAGTTGTAGATGATACATCTTCAGCCAAGATGACATGAGACCCCTGAATTTCCTCCAGGTTCTAACCACCAGCCCTGTAGTGGCCCCAATGATACTATGAAACAGGCCAAGATGAATGTGTCCTACGCAAGGAATGGTCCACACTCCTGAGCAAAGCCTACCAGGAGATCTGAAAGCCTTCTGCCGTGAGCCCCAAGTAGAAAGCTGCATGTCACCCATGGGCCAGGTCTTGTTCTTGACTCATTCATTTATTTGTTTGTTCATTTAATAGTGAGTCACTCATACAATTATGAAACAAACATTGATCAAGCTCTTATTTCTTTGCATCTTTCTTTGTTTTTGCTTCATGCTGGGAACACAAAACTACATTAGATCACCCCAGCCTTCTCAGAGAGCTCACAGTCTAGTGGCAGACGCACATACACAAATAGATAATTATAATACAATAAGATAAGTACAAAATGGAAATCCACATAAGGAACATAAAGAGTGGATGACTGGTGAACTTTCTTTTTGGTGGGAGGGAGTCAGTCACACGCACACCAGAACTGAATCTTACAGAACAAGTAGAAAGTAGCAAGGTTAGAGAAGGGAAGATGGGTGCGTTCCAGGCAGCGGCAGATCATGAACAACAACACTGATGAGAGGATGGGGCTTCTTAATTGCGAACTCTTTAAGGCAAGAAGTTTGTCTCAGTGTCTGTGTCTCCAACTCACTGGGCTTGGCACAAAGACACTAAGTCCAGAGAAGACTCAACTGTATAAGCAGTAGGGGACTCGCCAGAGGAAGTCAACTCCTAAGGCAAGGAGGACACTGAAGGCTCCATTTGAGGGATCTGGACAAGGAGAAAGGGGAGCTGACCCACCCAGGGATCAGCAGCAGAGGGATGGACGAATAGAAAGCAGGACGATAGGACTGTGTGGGGAGCCAAATTGCTAAACGTGAAAGGATCCTGAAGAAAGTTGTGATCACCTTTTAGGGGGGTATCAATGAAAACAAAGGCTCTCTTGCGCTTGGATAAGATCCTGCCAGAATTGACCAGACTAGGCTGGAGCAGAGGGTACCCAGTAATGGCTTTTACTCTGTGACCTACTTAATAATTCTTCCATTTGCCTGGGAGATGGGAAGAATGCCCAACTGCCCTATTCCAGCTTGGAGGAGAGGAAACTGACCCACAGATCGTAGACCCACTGTAAGGAAGAGGAAGAGAGAAAGGAGGGAAGGGAGAGCACACAACCCAGCAAAAGGTTACTGGGCTGTCACAGAAGATAAACAAGACGAGAGACCATTTCTCTACATTTCTGCTTCTAAAGAAGTCTAGACTCAGAGGAGTGACAGGCAAGGAAGCAAGGATAACCAATCTTTATTGCCTGCTTAGTATACACCAGACAGCTCCCTGGGTGATTTACCCACATCCTCCCTCTTAATCCTTGCAGGAACACTAAGAGGTAGGTGTGAGATCCCCATTTTGCTGCTGAGTTTAACTAGTGGCTCAAAGAGGTGAGGTCACTGGCCTGGAGCCACACAGCTAGTAAGTGGGGGAAGCAAGGTTTGTGCTCTGGTCTGACTCCAAAGTGCAGGGTGGACCTGGCCTCAGTCAGACAGAGGAAAGGCTCAGATACGTCACACGCCGAAGTGGCTCACAGGCCAAGGCATCAGCAAGAAATGTTGACTTTACCAGAGTGTGCCCAAAGGGTTGGGAGGGAGGGGGAGGTGTCTTCATGAGGCTCTAGAATTTTCTAACGTCTTGGCAGAAAACCTCTGGCCTGCACCACTGGCCTGAAGGTTCTGAATTGCAATCCTCACCATTCTAACCCATCCTTCAAAACCTTACAAAGTATTTTGACGAAGTGCACATTCAGCAATGCAACTGGGATCTGTCTGAATCCATTTGGCTCTGCTATGAGTCCCTCCAAATACTTTAGGGTAAGGGCAGCGCATTTAAACTTAATGGAATTTCCTGCTGTATTTTGCAGTGCCAGAATTGCTCCATCATATAAATAAATTTGGGAAGAATGTTTTTTTCTTTCTTTTTTTAATGCTATAGAACATAATCTTTTAAATAAATCCTAATTTAAAGGATGCTAAGTCCAAGAGATAATTATTTGTACCACATAAATACTGCATGTGGGTGTAATATGGACTGCATGCATAGCTATAAAAAAAAATACTTGGCTCTGTTATTTTCTTAAAATTGCTATGTTGTTGCCATTTTTATTGAGTTAATTAAAAGACCATAAAAATCAATTCAAACATGTTTGGAAACAGATTTTCAGATTTTATAAACTCTGTTCAGTTGTTGGGCCAAAGATAAGAAAATGACAGACATCTGTGTACTCTTGGCTTTGGTGCGGTCATTCATTCATTTATCCAGCCAAAATCCCCTCCTATGAGCCAAGCACTGGAACAAGAGTAGCCACTGTCATCATGACATTATCATTCTGGTAGGAGACAGAAACTGAAGGACATCATTTAGATCAGGGATGGCAAGCTTCTTCTGTAAAGGACCAGATAGTAAATATTTTCAGCTTTGAGGGCCACAATGTCTCTGCTGCAAGGACTGAACTTTGCCCTGAGAGCATGAACGCAGCCACAGACAACACATAAAGGGCTGAGCGGGGCATGTTCTAATAAAACTTTATTTATGGACATTATAAGTTGAATTTCATATATTTCTACGTGTTATGAAATAGTATTCTTCTCTTGATTCTGCTTTTTAACCATTTAAAAGTGGAAAAACCATCCTCAGGCTATACAAAAACAGGGGGTTCATGGACCCTGATTTATACTACTCCCCCGGGGAAAGGTACCCTGTAACAGTTGCCGAATATCCAGAAGGAAGAAGCTGGGATTCTTGGCTGATAAGTCCAGGGGCCGCCAGACCACTATGTCAATCCAAAGCTATGGCTAAAGGGGAGAACAGAGGAATTCCCTCCCTCAGCTGTTGGCCATCAGACCTCTCTGCTCATTTCAAAGATGGCTTTTTGCCGAGTTCCAAGCAGTGGTCCTTGGTGACTCTCCCTGCTCCCTGGTGGCCTTGGCAATGTGCTCCAAACTTGATAAAGTGCTAATTTTGCTTTTTACAGCCATTGTGTAACTTTGATAAAAAGCCAAGCCAATCTTTTTTGAAAATCTGAAGAAACGTTAGCCCACAGATTGAAACCTGGGGATCCAAGTTACAATCAGAGGGCAGTTTTCATGGTCAACTTCTAAAACTATCCAAACAGCGGTCTCCGACAGAAACAATGAGAAGCCTCTGTGTTAGTCCCAGGTTCCTTGTCCTGCCTTGATGGCTGAACATCAGCCCCCAGCCAGCTCAGTTATAATGACAGAAACATAACGTAGTTCACGCAAGTGGCCTTCGGTGGGCAAATGTTCAAGCACATTAAGGTTTTAATATAATTATAATTATAGAACATGTTCAACCAATTAACCACAAATATGCTGTTTATCTGAAAGGCTGCCAACACTGTGAACTGCAGTCAAAATGACATTAGACTGTGGACCTTAAGCAAAGAATACACACTGAATCAAAAGAAAGATCAGAAAGAAAAGGCCAAAATAAATATTTTATCTGATATTTTATGAATATTTCCTCAAATGCCAGATTAAAATATGTCATCTCAACTTCCCATATATTTACTTGATGAAATCAGATTAAGTGAGTTCATGACACTGTTGAAAAACATCATAAACCAAAGAGAGAGAGAGAGAGAGAAGTATATTTTGCAAATCTTGGCAGTCAAGCTCTCCTAATGCTAGTCTAAGTACAATGTAAATAAGAAATGGCAATTAGAACGAGGCATATTTTTTAAGGCATTTAGAAACTTCTTATTACTGCTTACATCTTTCTTAGTTGTAGCCTATAGGAGTTCAAGCAAAATTAAACTTTGCCTTAGCAAGTAAATAATATAAGCCTTCTCATAACTTTCCTCTAAGAAAGAATTAAAAAAAAAACCTAGTTGTACAATTTGTATATACACAATTTGTACTGCTGTAAAAGCATATTTTGAAAAGTGCTCCCTAAATAATTAAGCTATTCCTTTTACCATACTTCCTATATTACAGAAGTCATTTTCCCACCAAGAATCAATAAGTCATTCCCCACGTCAGTCATTTTTCTCCATTTAACGGAATGGACTAAAGTCCGACACGGCAAGTTACATTACCTTTGAATTATGTGTGTAATTTAAAATTCAAAGTACTACACTAAGGAGCTTTTTAGACTGACCACTCTACACTCTCTTCATAAATATGGTCCCTTGCAGACCCTTCTGACAGATTTACCGAACAACAGGAGTTTGAAACAGTTAAGACCGTGCGCTCTACAGGAAAGCTGTTCTCTGTAACAATGCCACAAGAACAATTCTCTTTTCAGAGGAAGCACAAGGCAAACTGTCATACATCATTCACTAGGAAACGACTCTGTTTTTAGATTAATGGTAAAGCCATTCTAAAGCATCTTAACTTTAATTACAAGTAAACACGTGGGCAGATATTGACATGTGAGTTCAGAGACGGCTCCCTAAGTAAATGCTGCCAGTACGACTTTCGTTCGACCAAACCCAAACCAACTGATAAAATTTCAAATGTAGAAACCCAGAACTGGTATGTGTTAAACAGGTAGGTACTGAACTACTTTTCATCAGTTAGTTAAACACATCACAGGGAGAAAAAAAAATACAGGCAGATGAAAATGAAAATATGTATGCATGCATGTGCAGCAATTACATTTTAAAGAATTAACAGAAGTGACTTTATATACCTTTAACTGAATTCACGGGTTGACATATTTCTGATTATAAAGGAAATACAACTGCCTCATTCTCCAGGAAAATAAAAAGAAAGTGACTGTTAAAAATGTCAATGAATATTCTTAAATTTGTGATATATGGAATTACACTGTAGGCTGGGAAAACTTTACAAAAACACCTGTCCAGTAAATAGCACTTCTCTCGATAGCCCATATTATTTCTTTCAGTACCTCCTCAAAAAACCAGACCCTCCAGGCTGGCAGGAAAGAAAACGAGACTTGGCAACATTGCGCTTTAATATGGGTTATTTAGAAAATACAACAAATTTGATTATGTAACTGGGATGTATGTATAAATTTGGATGCCTTATGCTTCCCTTTGTTCATGAAGTGGCTCATTTATCTTTATGGGAATTTTGTGTTTTCCCTGTCACCGGTCACACCAGGACAATGGAACCCATTCTTCGGGCAAGCACTTCCTTGAATTCCCGAGGTGGAAGGTTTCTCAGACCAGTTCATTGTAGGAGCTGGTGACCTGTTCTTGCCCACTGCCCTGTAGCCTAATCATCCTTTTTTTCCCCCTTTTTTTTTCCTTAGTAAGTAATCCTGATAACTGTATACTTTCCCTGACGTGGAACAATCTTAGACCACTGGAGCCTTACTAAGTCATTTAGGGACGTGCCTTCTTCGGGTCATCAAAAATCAACTCTCCGCGCTTAGGTTTTATTCTTGCCAACTTAGCATTCCCAAACAAATTACTAAAAATGCCATAAAAAACCATTAGCTCTCATTTATTCAGCTTTCACATCAGCATGGCCTGAAGCTCAGGAAGAAACAGACTGGCAAAGTCTGCTGCCAGCACTAGGTAAAGCTTTCCCTTCCAGCACTCTAAGCCCTGGCCAGACTTCAGCCAGAGCCGCCTTCCCGCCCATTCAGCCCGGCACCCCGGCTCGCTCTCCTCCAGCTGCCCAGGCGCCTTGTGTTAACGGAGAATTTGTGAGAAAGCGGAACCTGCCCGCTGGCTGTTAGTTTTGCATGGCAACACTCAAATTGTGAGACCCCCAAAGACAATTTGTTTACTTCCTACCCAGACTAATTTTTTTTTTCTTCCTAAACTTGTTTGCGTTTTTTCCCACTTGAAAAATGCAGCAACCTCCACCCAACGGATGGATACTTGCTGGTAAATTCCTCTATCTGAGCAAAGGTATGCTGATATGGCCTATAAATTACGATCCAGTGTGGTTAGTTCAAATAAAAGGAAATTTCATCTAAGGGAACTGATATTCTGGGAACTTTTTCTCTCCAAAAAGACTATACCCAGGGAAGGAAGACTTGTAAATATAAATGGAGATGTTGCAAATATATCGGGTTCCTCTAGGACAGAAATGGTCGCTATAATTGTTCTGGCAATATCCTTATGTGCAAGTACCCACTACTAGTGAAAGATGGACAAGAAATATACTCTTCTCCCTTGGGAAAAAAAATACTGCAATGTGAACAGGCTTGTTTTTCCCAAACACATTTCATTGAAATGACAACCACAACCACATCATCACAACAGAAATCAGATCATCAAGATCAAATTGCTATGAATAGATCTATGCTACTTTTATTGCCGTAAGGTGCTAGCCCTCATCAGAGCCTCTCAAATATTTCCCTAAGTCATTTGTCCTATCCCTCGGTAATGAATTTCATATATGTATGCGCTGCTAAAAAAAAAAAATGTAAACTCATAAATAATTCAACACATTGTCTCCTGCCAACTGACCATATATTGTTCCTGTTTCACCTGCCACATTAAATAAAAATTAAAGAGTATTTTCTTCTTTTCATTTAAAAACTCTCAGGCTGTAATTTGAGGCGACCCCACAAAATGTCTTGAATGTAGTAGGCATTAAAAAACTATTGCTTAAATTACACGGTTAAAAAATATGCACTAGGAATGGCGAAATTACAGGGAAAAAATAGTTAAATCTTAGAGAAATGTTTTTTTAAATGGTGTCTCTAAAACTGCTTCCATATAAAAATCTCTGATGGGTGACCTAACGAAAATCAAAGGAACAGCTTCAGCTCAAACTTAGGAAAGACAGGCTGTACTAGTTTCTTTTGACTTTTTAAAAATATGCTGTCATTGTAACATCTTTTCACACCTTTGTGGAAAATTATTTCTTAATTGATCATAAAAATCAGAAAAAAAAAAGATTAGAAACCTAGTCCAGTGAAATTATCAAATACAGTCTAACCTTTTGGCTCAAAGGTTTGACTTAGTAAGTCAAAATCAGAGGAGATGGCTCTCTTGGCCTGGTCTGTGCACTGACCCTGCATTTTGATTGAACCAGTCCCTTGTTAAGCTACTGAAAGCAGAGGACACTTAGACCCCTTAAACTGTTTTTGACACAAAATAGAGAAAGAGAGCAAAAATCATGTGACATTTAACAGCAGACATCAGCAAATATTGGTGTTTTGTTTGATGGTGCTAACATAATTCCTTTTGAACTAAGGATCTCTCTAGACCAGGAGTGGGTCAAAGTTATGGATATTTACTGTGACTCCAGAAAAGAGAATTTTCTATTGGCTAAGACTCAAAAGATTCAAAACCAGGTTGATACCTGGTTAAAGACCATACTCTAACCACTTGAGCTAACAGTTCATTTAAACAGCCATTAAGATTTGAGGAGAGTTATATGTTACTTAGGCAATTAAAAATTAATAAATTTCAAAAGAAAAGAAAAACAGAAAGGCTGACCTGTATGAAGCATCAAGCCTCATTCCCCAAAGTGGAGAATTTGTTTTATTTTCCTCATGGAGTCCACCACCAGCTCGTACATGTTTTCAGAATTTCATGTTGTTTTTTTCTGAATGCCAAGGTCAGGCCTACCATATCTTGTTCTACTCATCACCAAATGGCTGATTCCTTCCTAATAACTGGAGGGAAAAGTTGGAGCATGACACCCACAGGGCAGTGACATAAGGGGGTGAGTGTCCAGCATGACAAGGAACCATAAGATAAAACAGTCGTTCTAATTTAAAAAAAAAAAAAAAAAGGTAAAGAAACTACAAAATTTATTCAAAACTCTGGAGATTTTTTTTTAAATAAAGAGAAATTAACTATGAATATCTTGAGTGCTATGAAACTAATATACCTTAGGATAACAGAGGAGAGACAGCTTAAACTTTTCTATGACACATACAGTTATACTTTTTAGTCTAATTGGTATGGAGTATGTAATTAATAAGAAGCTGATCACTGTCTCATTTTGTTTGTTTGTTTCGCTGCTTCCTTTTAGCTTTAAAAGTCTGCCCAGGGGCTGGCCCCGTGGCCGAGTGGTTAAGTTCGTGCGCTCCGCTGCAGGCAGCCCAGTGTTTCGTTGGTTCGAATCCTGGGCGCGGACATGGCACTGCTCATCAGACCACGCTGAGGCAGTGTCCCACATGCCACAACTAGAAGGACCCACAACGAAGAATATACAACTATGTACCGGGGGGCTTTGGGGAGAAAAAGGAAAAAATAAAAAATCTTTTAAAAAAAAAAAAAGTCTGCCCAAATACATTGCTTATAAATCATACCAAAAATGCATCAATTAAAACCACGGTTATGTTTCTTTTGAGGAAGGGACAAAAAAGAACCAAGTTCTAGAACCTAAATTTCACATTTTCCTTAATTACAAAGACACAATGCATTATTTTTCTGTATCCACAAGAGACAGGCAGACTGTAATTTTTATTGCATGTTAAGTTTTCACTGGATCACAATATTAAGCTTTAAATCAGAGGACTGGTTCCTTCAGCTAAATCTAACAATACTAGAAAGTAAAAGAAAAAAAAAAAAACACCTCATCTGGGGCTGTAATATTTGCTGAAAAAAATCTACTTCAAAACATTAATCAAATTTTTCGCCTACTGGGCAACCATATGGTATAGCAGCATGTGAATCTCACAAACTTGCTGATCTCCTGTAACTGGGTGCAATTAATTACGCTGGCTGCATCCATCTCTTGGATTTTCGCCTTGTGAAAAAAGTATTTATTGCAACAGCTTTTACAAAACAAGGGAATGAAAATCACAATTGATTAATGAGCTGAATGGAAATATTTCCGTTAGCAGATTTTTAAAATGAATAAGGATTAATACCACGGATGGAAATGAACACACGTTGAGATCTCCTTGTACTTTTCGGACTCCCAGAAAGGTGGAGGGAGAGTGGTTAGCAAAGGTGCTGGGAGCTGTAACATGCATAATTCACTAGCAGGCTTTAGATCGCAAGTAATAAAGCCTTAAACTGGTGAAGTAATAAAGAGGTTGGCTTTACAAGATACTATCCAGGGAGACAAAAAGCTTGTTCTTTGATTTGAAAACACAGATATTAAATACTCAGTGGGTGAGGAACATTACAGGACTGACAAAGAAGGGAAAGGAAAGTGGCTCTTCGAAGGAAGCAATCTACTTTGTCCTTAGCCATTTAGGCCCAAAGATTGCTGCACATATGGTCTGCTTATTGTTTTAAGATCCTTCCATAAAACCAAGCATCTGAGAGTAAGTCAGAATGGCAATGCTGTCCTTACCTGCTGGCTAATGGTACAAACAATGCATAATTGCAGCATCTTACCCCACCAGCGTTCACTCCTCATGCACTTGACTTTTCCTAAAAGTCAGAACCCTTTCTCATGCCAAACCATTACTCCTGCCTTCCAGGAGCTGGCTTCTTGCTATGCATGGAGGTCACAATCCTCACAGGGCCGGAGGTCTTACAGACAAGCAGAAGCAATTGCACTTTGCCCCTTTTCAGAGTTGCCCTCAGGGCTTAAGACCACCCAAGCTAGCCAAGCATTAATGACACCATCTTCACAAGCCTCCTTATTTCAGGAAGATCTGTTCCATTTTCTCTAAATAGCAGAGGAGACCAGTCCCAATATTGCCGTTTGTTAAATACTTATCTCGAGAAAACAGCAAATATTAAGCATAAGTGCAAGAAATATGCAAGTTGGAGGGATCAGAGTGTATCACTTTCACAACTGATAAAGGAAAAAGCTGTAAAGTCCAAGGTTTGTAATTCAACTCAAGCCAACCTTTTTATTTAGTGTGTCTACTGCATTTAAACTTTCACCAGGAAATTCTGCAAAGGGCTTTATTAGAGAGAATTTATCATCATTTTATTAATGCCCATAGGGCATGCGTAGCCGATATGATGATTTCTCCACTAGTCTTTTTTGTTTGTTTATTTGTTTTGTGGAAATGTCCAGAGGAGATAAAATCTTCTGTAATCACCCAAAAAATGAGAGCACCCAAGAAAAGAGGAATGAATTTTTATAAAATGAAGGGTTAGTAAGTGATATTTTAAATGACGATATTTCATCTCATTCCACGTGTGGTCTACATTTATGTTAACATGTAAGTTTGGAAATATTGATGTAATGGAGGAAAAAAATGTGCACTTCACAGTAGCAAGCAGATCTAGGTGGGTAAGAGATTCCGGAGGCCACCATTCAGGGTGTTGAAAGCAGAACTTTAAAAAAATCTTATTAAAATCATCCCAGTTGAGAATCAGAACCACTTTATAATCAAGAAAGTCATTGCTTTGAAGAAACCAGCATCTGGCGAAAAGTAAGTGGAGGTTACCAAGAAAATGTACTTGGCTCCTGGAAGGGAAAAAAAAAATCTAATGGGAACTGGGTAGTCCAACTCCTTAAACCAGTGACCCTGCAATGTACACCACTCCCCGCCACCACCCCTCAGATGATCTCTAAACCACTCCTACATGCAATGGTTGTTGGCTTAAAAGTTTAAAGAGCTAACAAAATGTTTTAACGAGATACAAATCTCAGAGATCATTAATCAATATGTTCAATGTTATTTGTGATAATTCATCATGACATGATATTAATGGGTTACTGTACCCTTCAGAGGTGAGATTAATGCAAATGAGCCGCCACAATTAACTTTACTGCTCCCAACTCACAGGAATGGACAGATGATTATAAATGACAACTATATGTCAATTACAATATCCAATAAAGTGAAGCTTAGAGAACAATCTATCTCTTTTTATTGCTCTTCCTTGGCATAGCTGAATTTAGCTCAACCCACTGTTGTCACAATGTAGCTATTGTTTGGGGGAGGGGAAAGGGTTTTTCTTTTCTTTCCTTCTTTTTTTTTTTTTAATTTTTCAACATCTTAAAGAGTGCTTCAAAAATGTCCATGTAAATACATTTTCTAAAGCAGGAGAGCCGCAGGAAACCAGGAATAACTGCCACCTTCGTTCTACGTGAGTTAAAGAAAACTATCCGTTTTCAAATCGTAGCAGCAAGGCCAGCAAGGAAACAATCTACCCAGCTGTGTATAATATATTTACTCAATTAAAAAAGGAAGATGTTAGCACAGCATTGTGAAAAGCCTTGAGTTTCACTAAACTCCACTTTTTGGAAGCTCACTCAGTTGAAGTAAGCAGGTCAGAAAGTGGAAAGGCAGCTGTGAGGCCAAGGGCAGGAGAAAAGGTTTAAAGTCAGTTGTAGACCTATACTTGGCATGGCAGTGAACACCCAGGTACAAAGCCTGTCTGCAGAGTATTTCGATGCCCACGTCCTTCTCCCTTTCACGGGTGGAGAGCTTTTTGAGAGTAGTCTCTCTACTGCAGACTGGCACATTATAGTGCTTTCTTCTAACCTCAGATCCCTCTACGGAGCAGGTGCACCCAGCAGGTTTGAGTGTTGGCTGATAACTCACAGCTTCCCTGTTCTGCTTCACCTGGGAGGCTATGTCCACGCAGCCTCCTTCCCCACCACACACCGGCTAATCACTGACTGCCAGCCAGCCTGGCCCTTGTCTCAAGCAGGATCCACTCTACACATCTTTCATACTCCAGAGCTCCCCATGGGATTAGACTAAAGCTGGTCACATCCTTCCTCCCCTTGTCCTGAAAGCACAACCACCCAAAATCACGTGAACAAGGAGGCTGCCATGGGCTCTGCTTCCAGGAAACAGAACCTAAGGCAGGTGTCAATGAGATAGAAATTGGAAGGCTCCTCCTGCAGTGCAATTTACAAAGAGACCCATTCTTTGCCAGTCATTGATAGCAGACCATCCAAAATGCTCCTTTTTGAAGCTAGATCCAAAAGGATTTCTTCCTTATGTTTCCAGAAACATCTAAAGATATAATTACAGTGTAAGACTGTAAAAGGATCACAGTGGATTGTGGAAGCTCTTGCTTTGTCTGCCCAGGATGTATTCCCATGTCCCTTCCATTGCCAAAAGGAAGCTCAGTTTTCCATCAGGGAACTGGGCCTCCCAGACTCCGTGTAGAGGCAGGGTATGTGATTCCAGTCTAGACTAAAGAGCCCCATTCCCTGGGCCATAAGTGATTCAGGGTGGTGCCTGCCTCAAGCCTGGCCAATGCGGTTCTCCTGTGGCTTCTGTGCCAGGGAGGGTGGTGGAAGTGGCTTCTTGGTGCGGGATTGCTAAGCTAGGAAAGTGCTAGTCTTTCAGTGGCCATCTTGATCCCCACTCAGGGAGAACATTCCCTTTGAAGAATAGAGCAAATAAAGGATAATCAAAAGTAACAAATTAGATAAAGATGGGGCCCTGATGACATATTTAAGCTCTGGAAAAAGCTAGACTCTAAACCAGGGGTCAGTAAACTATGACCGCTAAGCAGAATCTGGACCTCTGCCATCTGTTTTTGTACAGCCTGAGGTCAAAAATTGCTTTACATTTTTAAATGGTTGAAGAAAAGAAGAAGAATATTTTGTGACATATGAAATTCAAATTCCAGTATCCGCAAATAAACTTTTACCGCAGCACAGCCACACCCACGAGTCTACCTATTGTCTGGGATGGCTTTCCTGCTACAAGGGAAGAGGTGAGTAGTTGCGACAGAGGCCACATGGTGCACAGAGCCAAAAACATTTATTATTTGTTCCATCAAGGAGAAAATGTGCTGACCCCTGCATAAAACTTCGCATTTTGTGAGATAATAATGACCCTTTCCAATTCAGCTAGTATGAATTTGGACTCTTTCGTGTGCAAGGGGAACATCCTGATTAATTAACTGAGGACTATTCTCAGCCCTTCCCACGTACCCTACACCTACACCCAGCCATCTGCTGGGATCCTGAAGATACAGGATCAACTTCCAGACTCCCTGATTGGTTGTTTCTCTTACCCAATCCTTAGAATTTATTGTCTTCTTTGCTAGATGTCCCCAAGTGTTAAAATGTTCATCTTAAAACATGCCAATGTTTTAATATATGTTATAATTATAATATATGTTATATATATAATAATTATAACATAATATAATAATATATAAATATAAAATAACATATATAATATACGCTTATAATTATATGTTATAATTATAAATGTATAATATCAATCCTTCCAACTGATATGAGATTCTAAGCCAAGCACTGAAAGATAAAGTAGATTAAAGGTGGGGAAAGAAACTTTGGAAAAAAAAAAAAAGGACCTGAAGAACATATTTAACTCAAGAGGAAATCCCACCACTGCCAGTCTTCTCCCAGCTGGGGAGAGCCTGCCGTGATTAGCTGTAACGGGCCAGAACATTCTAGTCTCAGCTCACGAAACTCAGGTGCCTGGTGAGAACAGATTGTGATTTTGATGACTTTTACAGAAGATCAGAAAGAGGGGAAATGGATTCATTCCCTTCATTTTTGGTTTCCTGTTTTCCACAAGGAGATAGTTCCAGGGTTACATTTCTCTTCCCTTTTCCCTCTGCGCCCATCTTTGTCTCAGGACAGGAGTAGCAATCATCATGAAAACAGACTCAGGCTGCCTCCCCTTCTCCCCTGAGACACGAGCTCAGGCGGGTCAGGAAGGTTAGCAAAAAAGGGCCAAGGCATTTTCTTCCGTGAAGACTCAAGGGTATCTCATTTTTATTTTAATGATATGTAGACAACTTTTGTTTCTTACGGTAACCAATCCACGACACTGGATTCGAACGGCTCTGTTACATTTTCCATACATTTCTCCTGGCATAGGGTACACACAGGCAAGCAGCTCGGGATAAATCATGGTCGCAGTGAAGGCATTTTCTTTAGGGAATAAAGGCTCCCATTTAGTGTTTTAACTCACTTTCTTTTTTGGAAACACCCAATCAGAAATGAGTCTCGCAAACTGAAGAAATTGAAATTGATTTCTTAGGGTAACAATTAACCTCAGAAAATAACTATGAAAGGTTGCTTATTAATTATTTTTGTAATATACTTTGGGAATATTTCTTCTTTTTATAAAAGATGGAGACAAAAGTAGACACATTTTATGATCCTATAAAACATTATTGGATTCATCTTTTATAGAATGAAACTCACTTAATTTTCAAAACGCTCAACATGAGAGGGAAGGTCTCCCCCATACACATGGTGCTTTTTCAAGACTCTCAAATAAGCCTGTTTAAAACACAATCTTTCTCTTCTTTATTTCTTCACACATAACTGCCTTAGAGTTTTTAATATATTGTCACTATTTCAGTCTTCCGTGGCGTTTGTACTTATTCAAAAAAGAAGGTATTTTTCATCTGAATAGCAGTTTGCAGCGAACTCTGGTGACACCCTCATTCTTTCCTGAGACTGTAAAACAGTTGTGACCAAGAAACTTGTTACCATCCCAAGTGACGAAAAGATGAGGGAACGAGCATCCTTCAGACAATACTACAGAGATGGACTAGTGTTTTATAAGCAATTTAATACACACACACGCACATGCGCGCACACACACACACAAACTTCAAGACACCTTCTCTTCCTTTAATCACCTGAAAAGTCCTACAATGTAACCGCAGACAAATCAAGGTACAAGTTAAATCACAGAAGAGATGTTTCTCCAAATACTATGTCAGATACCAAGGTGGAACTTCAAAGCTTAACACATCAAGAAATGCCCCCAAAGAAGATGTAATACATAAGATTATTCAAGGTGTTTTATTTTTCCCTTCCTTTGATGATTGAAATCATTTTATTCTGTGCTATTTTGGTGGTGGGGACGGGGGCGGTATTTTCTTTTCTTTAAGAGACAGACAAACAAACAAAAAACAATTGTGTGAAATCAGGTATGGGAACAACACGGAACTGTTTCTTGATGCCTTCCAAACGCACGTTTTTGCTAATTAATTAACAAATTCAAGCTGGTTAAATAAAACCTTCTTCCAACACCTCCTATTTAATTGCAGTTTGGCACCAACAAATATATATCAAAATTATAGTATTTCCCCTGACAGGAAGCTCCTTCCTTCCACACACTATTATGACTCTCTGCAGAGTAAGCCAGAATTGCTGACAACCTTGAACACTGCTACAACAATATTACTATACTTGGCAAAGAAGTACCCTTGCGGCGAGAGAAAAGCTGTAATTTTGACTGTCACTTCACATTACACTAGATATTATTTCACCGTATACACATGCACACACTCACAAACTCTTAATAGACTACAGTTTTTGCGCTGCCTGCCTTTCCAATATAAATGGCAATATAATCCCAGCGAACCGCCAATGGGATCCCAGAGAGAAACAAATGTTTTGCATTATGGAAACATCATCGGAGGATGCCTTTTAAGGCATATTTCATTCCTTTGTCCCCCACTCATGCTGTTTATACCCCAGCATCAACATTAGAAGCAAACTGCTTTGGTTATCAAAAGAATTTCACTTTTTTTACCCCAATGGAGGCTAAGGTTATCACTGATAAATTCTGTGCTTAAAAATGCCCATGATACGTGGCAGAGGAGGTACCACACAATTCTTGATATTTTGGACACTCTTCAAGTCTGATGCCTGATACGTAGAATTTCTGGATTTCAAAATGCATCCTTTTGGTGCATTTGTTCTGCTTTTATTCTCACACAGAGGAGTCTGTTAAATGGCAGTGGCCACCAGCCATGTCACAGCTAAGCCAAACTGGCAAACACAAAATAGCCCCACAAATCCCGCAAAATCTACACCCTGTCCCCAGCAAAGAGTGGTGCCTGTCTTTGCAGAGAGCTGAATGCAACATATGCTTCCTTCTCACTAAGCTAGCACTGCAGCAGATTGGGCCAGGTTCCCTACTGTGCCCTCTGCTCCCAGCTTTGATTTACAAGATGGTATGTTAATATTCCCTCCATTTGTCCCAGGCAAGGAATTCTGTGATGTCAGTAGGAGCTCCAAATGGAGAATGCCCCCCAGAATCCAGAACAGAGGTCAAGAGGATGAATGCATAGGTGGAGAAAATTGCAACTTGCCTCAAGGAGAGAATGCTAGAAATGGCAGTGGGAAAGGGAGCCAGGATCTCGACATCATTTTTTTTAGTAAGCAGTCCATTCAGCACACAAACCTGATAGGAAATCCACAGAATGCTAGAGAAACAAGGTTATTCAACAAGAAGACGGGAGCTTCTTTTCCTGCTTAATCTCTGCCATGCCCCCACCATGTTTTTCCTTTCTTCTTTCAAATTACTTCAAAAGATTTAAGTAAGATTTAAACTTGTTTCCCTGAATCAAGGAAAAGCAACAGTAAGCTCTCTGCCCTCCATTAAGAGAACATATCCGAAACTTTGCCGTGTCTGCTGACCACACCGAATTTAACAAGGTTTGCAAATGAACTAGAGTAAGTTTCCCACAGTGACACATTAATAATAAGTTCCTTATCCCATCTATCCCAAGCCATGAATATGTAATGTTATAAAATGAGTCCTTTTCACACAACAGAACCTCAGACGTGAATAAATAAAAACTATCCATCACAAGCCTGTGAAAAATTAATGAGAGTTCGGAGATGCAAGGAAAAATGGGGACCAAGGAGAGATGGCCCAGTTCATACAAGCATCCCTAACTTTCGGAGAGCAAACAGCCTCGCCCTGCCCCTCGCCGCACTTCCAGGTGGGGGTGTGCAATACGGATTGTATTTTTCACCTGCCACAGGCTTCTCACAATCTTCAAGTGGCCATTCAAGCAGCCACGGAGAGGTCACGGCCACACAAACTTGATTTCCGACATTCTAACCATGATCCAAACTTGGACAGCAGAGCCCGAGCTTGTTTATTTAACGATTTATCATTTATAACCAACCTACTTGCAGAAGGACTGGAGGTTGCTCACAGCAGTCGGGAGAAAAGTGAGAATGGCTGGGCTGCTGTAAAGCTACAACATCGGGAGACCAGAAAAGCCCAATTTGGTCGATCTTTCTTTCACGTCGCTATGGACGCACAGTACAAGTGATTAAACTGTACCTGTCACTCCTGTTCTAATTCCTAACATAATCAATACCATTCGCTGGGCCTGTGCCCTCTGCCAGGCACTATGCTAGTGCTATGCATGAATGAGCTCTAATTCTCTCCTGCTATTACTCCATCTGACAAATGGAGAAACTGAGGCTGAGATGAGCTAAATAACTACCCCAAAGTCTAAGAGCTCGGGGGAAGCAGAGCCAAACAAAGGGGGTCCTCCAGCTCCAAACTCCCACCCTTCCCACCGGGGGCCGTGCATGGGTTGGGTCGTACTGACATCGCTTCTATAACCTCCTAGACCCATTAAAGGGCCTTTAATAAGCAAACCACTTTGGGTGAGTGTCTTTTTCACTGTATTTTTCTGGGGCTGAAAGTATTGTCTTGAGGGACAAAGACCATAAGGAATATTCAAAAAGGAGCCAGTGGGGACAATCCTGTTAATCCCTCCAAGCCTTGCTCTTCTACTTTCCACTCCAAAGAAGAGAGCAAGGTATGTGATCAACACCAGTATTGCCCGGACCATGCCATGCTGTTTTGATTTTAACTCTGAGCTTCGGCTGTTCTCATCCATGATGCCATCCCCACCTCTCTACCTGCCTAAACCCTCATCCTGTGAGATGCAGTGTAGCCTCTGGGACACTCGCTTCTCCTCGCCCAATCTGGCCAAGGCAGCCCTCTTCTGTGCCACCAAAGCACTCAGCACACACCTCCAGCGAAGCCAGAGTCTGCAGGTGACGGGTACGGGCCAGCCAGGGAATGGCAGTGAGGACGGAGAGCCAGGAGCGAAATAATAGGGACTAGTGGGAGTGAGCTGGCCTGGGAGCACACACCCCATGCATCCACCCAACTCACACAGCCACCGTGCAGGGCGAACCGAGGGCTGCTCCTGGGACACGTGACCAACGTGAGAGATCTTCCAGTTTCTCAGAGAAAACCAAGAATCAAAGCTACAGGCTGGATTCAGCCATGTTGTAGAACTAGAACCATATCCTGTTTGAATGCTCTGGGCTCCTTCGAGAAGTCTGGCCACCCACACCTAGGGAAGGACCTGGTATGTGGTGGGCCCTCACAGTTTGCCAAACTCTACTGATTCGCAACATGACTTGCAACTGATGAACCAGAAGCAGAGGAAATTAATAAAACCAAAAACAGGCCGAAAACAGGGGAAAAGCTCTCTGACCACTGTTGAGAGTTTTCATCACTGCAGCCAGGAGGAACTCAGTGCACCTCCGTGAAGCGCCGCTCGGGAATCCACCTGGCATTTGGGGAGAAGGAATTTTTTTATTTCTTTGTCTTCCCAAAAGGGAATGCCCAAAGTGGGGGCAGGTTCAGAGCAGAGTCACTAAGGTAGTCCTAGGGCCCCTTCCCAGGAAAGGAAAGCAGCACTGAGCAGATCAATCAAGAATAAGGGGGGTGAGGAGCCAGCCCGGTGGTGTAGTGGTTGAGTTCGCATGCTCAGCTTCAGCGGCCCAGGGTTCGCCAGTTCGGATCCCAGGCATGGACCTAGCACTGCTCATCAAAGCATGCCGTGGTGGTGTCCCACATACAAAATAGAGGAAAACTGCCACAGATGTTAGCTCAGGGCCAATCTTCCTTACAAAAAAAAAAAAAAAAATGAAAGAAAGAAAGAATAAGGGAGCTGATCAGGCTGAGAGTCTGATCTGCAGTTAAAATCCAGAGGTGGATACACTGTGGCCAACAAGTCTGAGGATGGACTAGAAGCCTGAAACCAAAACACAGGACTAACCTAGAAAGTAATCAACCCTTTGTCTCTGAGGCACATGGACTCAAGACTCTTACTCTAACCAGTAACACAGAATGTCAGATGGGTCCACATGAATAAAGTGAGATTCTCTCCTGCCAAAATCCTGAAGGATACAATGATGCAGAAAAGGGGCAGCTCGAGGGAGGTATGAACTCTGCTTAGCTCTCGGTTTTCTAAGCTCTGGCTCCGCATTCTTGCATGAGTTATTAAATGTGTGAAAAAAGGGGAAGCCAATATGAATTCTGACCTCAAGGGAGTTTACAAACCACTAGGGGAATCAAGATGAGTTCAGAAAACACTATAATATAAACACTGTAATACACTTTTTAAAGTGATAAATGCATCAACGACTGAAAAAGTGTTTAGAGAGTAGGAAGGGGCAATGATAACTCTCAGCAGATGCAATCTGGAAATGCAGTGGGTTTCACAGTACGGGTAGGAGTTCAACATGAAGGGATTGGAGGACGTGGTGTAGAACTGGGGAGAGCATTTCAAGCAGAAGGAATGGCAGGAAAGGAACAGGAGCATGACGTGTTTAGGGAGACCAGGATGGGATTCTAGTTTAGCTGAAACATAGGGCATGATGGGAGAGTTTGTTGGGGTTTTAAGAGTAGGTTTGTTTGTAGTTTGAAAACAGCTAAGCTATTTTCAAGATAAACAATCACCTCAGTCAAATACTGGGTTCTTGAGTCCCAATCCACCAATGTAATCATGCTTAGTCAAACTTCATCCCACCGTCCACACCCCTGAGTGCCAGATCTAATCCAGATGCCAATGGATAACTTCCACTTGGATAATCAACAGGAGCCTTGAATTTAACATGGGCAGAACTGACTCCTCACTTCCCACCACATACACTCGTCCTCCCGTATCCCATCATCATGGATGGTTCTACCACACGCTCCACTGTCTAAGACAGAGTAGCCTTCCAGCCTTCCTTCTCCACGGACCACGCCTACCATCCCCCCGACAGTTATTGACCAAGCCCTGTTGACTTCACTTCCTTTTACCTTCTCTCAAAACTCTCTCTTCCTCCCTGTACTCACTGCAACCACATTTGTTCAAAAATTCACCATTTCTTGCCTGGGTGACTGGAATCATCTTCTAGCCAGTCACCCTATCCTTGTTTCTCACACAGCTGCCAGAAGGGTCCCCTAAAAGGCAAGTCTAATAATTTCGCGACTCTGCTCTAAATTCCTTCTATGACTCCCCATGGCTTGGATGTAATAAATGTTTACTGAATGAATGAGCTGTCCGAAGACAAGCTGTTCTCTGCCTGGCACGGTGGAGGTCAGGCTTATGGGGAAATATATTTCTCAGCAGAGTTGGACAATGAACAAAGTGGTTTATTCTGAATTCCACACCAGGACTCAAACAGTGATCACTTTGGAGAAACTTAGGAGGTGCAACTAGACAAGGAACAAGGTTGGAAAAGTAGGGTGGGGGTAATTCAAAGAAGAGGGAAGCCAGGAAGTCTGGACTTGATTGTCACACAATGGGACATCATTCATGGTTTTCTCGGGATGGATGCAATCAGAGCTATACTATAGGAAGGCAACAGGCAGCATGAGGAGAATGCATTTGAGAAGGGTTCTTGGGCGGTGGAGAAACAGTTCAAAGATTCTGTTACTGAGGAAGGTAAGATACAATGCCCAGATTCAGAGTGGAAATGAAGGAGACATGAATGAAAGAGATTACCAAGGAAAAAATGCCTACAATCAATGACCATTTACTGTGATGCCTCTGAATTTGAGAAGGGACCCTAATGACCAACACTCCTAAATCTTCAACATACCTGCTGTTGAGGACATTGCTTTGTGAAGGCGGAAGGCGAAACTAAATGACACCACCCTATTCATCATTGATACGTCCTTTCTGATTTCAAACAACTAGCAAATAGTGTACTGACATAAAATAGCATTAGCCTTACTAGCATTAAATAGCATTATCCTTATTGTATTATTAGTATTATTAATGCTAATTATGTCCTGGACATTGCCCACTGCCTAGCCCAGGTGCTTGGTGCTTTACATGATCATCTCATTTAATCCTCAGAAAGTTTAGACTTATTTCATAGGCAATGAAGTCGATTCTATTATTATCCACTGTGGGAGATTAAAGGTGGCTGCAAATTCTTTGACACTTCTACCATCAGAAAGTAGGTGTATGCTGGGGCCAGAACGGTGGCACAGCAGTTAAGTTCCCACATTCTGCTTCGGCGGCCCAGGGTTCACCGGTTTGGATCCCGTGTGCAGACCTATGCACTGCTTATCAAGCCATGCTGTGGCACGCGTCCCACATATAAAACAGAGGAAGATGGGCACAGATGTTAGCTCAGGGCCAATCTTCCTCAGCAAAAAGAGGAGGATTGGCAGCAGATGTTAGCTCAGGGCTAATCTTCCTCAAAAAAAAAAAAAAGAAAGTGGATATATGTTGACTTCCCTTGAATCAGAGCGGGCTTTGTGACTGCTTGGACCACAGAAGTGAAGCCTGCGTCTTAAGAAACTGTCATCTTCTACTTCCTGTCTTTTGGAACACTTTCTCTGGAAGCCCTGAAAAGTCTCCCTACTCTAAGATTGCCATGTTGGAAAGGCCAACGTGAGGATGATCCGGGCAACAGGACTACTTGAGTCCAGCATCCTAGTCACCCCTGCAAAGGTTCCAGACATATGGGTGACCATCCTGGACCAGCTGAGTGCTAGTCTAATTCATCCACAAGGAGAGTACCACTGAGTGACCTCAGTCAATGCCACAAGAGGCATTAAGATTCATCCAGCCGAACCAGGTCTGAATTCCTAACTCACAAAACAAAATCGTTATTGCTTTAAGCTTCAAAGTTTTGGGGTAATTTATTATGCAGAAATAGATAAATTGGAACACCCTCATTTTACAGATGAGCAACTTGTGTCTCCAAAAGGTTGACTGACTTGCCTAGAGTTCTCCTGGCTGAGAAGCTGTGAACAGCCTGGATTAGCAACTCCCTCCCCCTGACCCAGATGCACACGACACTTATTAAGTAATGTCTGAAAAAATAAAGGCAGACGGGAGTGGTGGACTAACCAAATTCCCCCATGCCCTTTGGACTGTGCGAGTAGTGCCAAAATGCCTCCCCTCTGCTCTCACAGTTAAGTGTCAGGTGTAGTTAAAGCTGGATGATCTCAAGCTGCTTCCCTCCTCTCCTCTCCTCCTTCCTCTCCAGGCAGAGTTTCACGGGACTATTTTCTCTGCTGGGAAGACTAAGTTCCATAATGACCAAGAGGCAAAGACAAATCCAAGGACAAGAGACAACCTCTGACCCCCAAAGCCTCCTTATTGGGATGAACAAACACCGAACTCTGATCACCCTATAAGGAAACAAAAAGAGGGGACATTTAATTGAATAACTACACAGGCTCCTTGCCTAAACCTAGATTTTGAAGAATTCAGAGCTGTAAAAGTCTCATGATTGGTTCCCAGGATCTTGAGACTTCCAATAATATTCAAATGCTGAAACCACCCAGGCAGGTGATAAATATGGGCACAATTGTAGGTTATGACAATGTGAAACTTCAGCATTTGGCGGGTTATGTTTCAACGGATGAGATGCTGGAAGCAAGAGTGAGTTTCCATGGGCTTGTGATTTCCTCTGACAGGATACATGCGCTCATTCCTTCAACCTAAGCAAAATTCCCAGGAGGAAAACAGGTTTGCAAGTCAGGTGGATGAGAAGACCATCTGTGGATGGGGGAACGTATGAAATCATCAAAAGTCATTTTTTAAAAATATGACTCAAAATGACATAGAATAGCATCCACAGACATTTTCTCGGTTTCCTGAAAATAGGATTTAAAGTCAATAGCTTAATATTGATGTACTTCTAGAGCTCTATAAAAGAAATCTAAAAATCTTCATTTGATAACAGATCGCCCCAAATTACACAAAAAATTTTGAAACCACTAAAGATCGATAGAATTATAAGACTATGAGCCCTTTCAGAGCAATTGTTTTACTCAAACCTAAAACAAGGAATTTGAAAGCAAATCTGTGTAAGTTTCCGAGGAAAAGGTGCTCTCCCTGTTTCGTTTCCCACTCTTTCATGATGGATCGGAGAGTAGGGAGCATTTTAGGATTCCTCCTTTGTTGGCTTTAATGCCCCATTTCAGCAGACACATTATCCTTAGAGGAACCAAAACATCTAAAGACCAGACAAATGCCAAAAAAATACACAAGCCCATCAATGTAAAGGAAATGATTTACAACCCACATGAAGTATTAATTTAAGAAAGCTGTAAAATATTACAGCTAGTCACTTTGAAAATGGGCCAAAATACTGGCTGCATTCGCCATAGAATAAACTGTGAAAAGAATGTCAGCTTTGGGGCCAGAGGGACTTGAGTTTGAATCCCAAGACCAAGGCTCGTGGTGACACACTTTGGGTATGGCTTCAAACTCAGAAGAGTCTCCGTTTCTTCATCTGCGACAGGTAGAGCCCACCTGTGAGGTCTGTGTCTAAATCAGTCCTAAAGGGTATGAGCAGGCACCATATAGGTGCATAGTAAGAACTCGATGTTTTAAGTATCTATCATAGGAAGGCAACAGAGGGGTAAGAACATGGGCTTCAGAGCCTGGTAGCCTGAGTTCTAATCCTTCCTCTGCCATTTACTGGCTGTGTGACCTTGGGTAAGTTAACTAGTGTCTCTGTGCCTCGTTTTCAGCATGATGGTAATAAAGGTACTCGAGCACTCACCGGTATGAAGGTAATGGTAGTACTCATCTCACAGAACAGCTGTGAGGGTGAACGGCAATAATGTACGTCAAGTGCATATAAGTGACGGTGTTTCAGCATTTGCTGAAACAGATGCCATTGATTAAATGATTAAAATCAAATGCCATTGAGATTAAAAGTTAGATCTGTGACACCATACACATCATTTCTGCTGAAAAAGTGCCTTTAGTTAAAAACAGAAACCAATTTGTAAATGTGAATTAAATGCATACTCTACAAAAAATATGTGGTGAAAGGGGAAAAAAAAAACTTACATGCAGATATAAATGTTTCCTGACAGATGTAAATGAAAACTAATACGGTGACATTTTTCAAATTAGCCATTGGAAAACATTGTGTGTGTGCTTGTGTGTGTTTTTAAACAGCCTACACATTTTTCAGTTACGTTGGCCTAGGAAAGTATTTATGAAAAGGATAATAAATAATTAATTCTACTGGCTGGGAGCTGCAACTCCGTTCTGTTTCAACAATATACATTGAAATGCTGTTTAAATTATAGGCACAAATTGATTCAAAAGCCTTCCATTAGTAAGCTGGCGAACAGGTTTGAAGCTGGCTAATAAATTTTAGATACAGATATAGCCTTTGATGAGGATGGCAACGCCAGAGTGCTGCTGTCCGAGTCACCAGTTTGTTAAATCGGTGGCTAAAGTGTAGATTTCTCCCTGTCCCATAACTCACTGTGTTAAGCATCGGCAGAGTCAAATCAGAGTGCCCGCCGTGTGCAGTGGCAGCTTATGGGGCTGGGAATAACATATGACCCGGTTGACTTCAGTGTCCCATTCCACATCTCTATTCTATCAGGTTTTACAGTACATTAATCAAAGATAATTAGGCCCACCTGTGATATAAAAATTTCCACCCGTGACATGCCTTGCAGCGTAACGTCATGTCTGAGATATCTATTAAGAAAAATTCTTAATCAAAATCAAGAAATTATGTGTGAAGCTCTTAATTCCATTTGGACACACGTCCTTTAGCTGGCCACAATATGCTGCCCTAGGTTATGGAATATTATGCAGCTATTAAAAAGAATAAGTTAAAGCTGTATGTACTAGCCCGGATGGTAGACATCATACACTACCTAGAGATGGGGGAGTAGGCATCCACTTACTTTAGAAAAAGATAAAAAAATCTTATATATGCATGTTATGTATAGTAACATGAAGAAAGATATACAAGATTACACAAACCATGGTTTGTGTAACCATGGTTACCTCTGGGGGAGTAAGACTGGAGGATGAGTAAAAGGGGACAGTCAACTCCCCTTTTATACATTTCTATAAGTTAAATAAACGGTTCAAATAAACATACATATGTTTTGTAACTGAAAAATCTAATAACAAGCAATCAACATGAAGGCTTGTATGGCTTGCACAAAACTATAAAGTGGGCAAGTTGCTTGTTCTTTTAATTTATTTCTACCTGGCCCATTTGGGGAAACTTGTCCAGGATTGATCTATTTTTCTATCCATCCACCTTTCCACCCATCTAACTAATAAACCAGTCCTAGGAAATGGTGAGAAAGAGTACGCAGCTTTGGGATCGCTAGACCAGGAGGGAAATTCTGGCTCCATCTGCCTGCTCCCTATGCAGCTTTGGGCCATGCTCTTGATGTCTTCCAAGCATAAAACTATTGCAAGAATGACAGCTAAGTGCATGTATAACAGCCTATGACATCTTGGACCAACATTATCTCTTTCCCCTGTGTGCATCGGGATCTCGGTATGGCTACCTCTGGGCAGAATAAACCACGGTTGGCAGTAATAGTGACGCAGGTTGACAACACTGAAACACATTACAAGAAACTGATTACAAAGGAGTTCAAATTTATACGTTGCCAAGTTTGTACCACTTACCAATGGGGGGGAAAAGATGGATTTTTTTTTTAAAGGGAATACCATATTCTCTTTTGCCTCATTTCATAAAGGCACTTTTTAAATGCAGCTTTTGCATTATTCCCAGCCTCACCCTATCATGGGAAAAGTGGAATTTACAGATGACAATCCTGGAGCAGACACTTTTGCTCACTACACGTGGATCTGAAGCAGCCCTGGTGAGTAGGATGAGGACTTCCCAGGGCAGATCTCTGAAAGACAACACGGTCAGCCAGTCTGCTGCTCATCTCATGGGCTTGCTTTACACGCCTGGGTTTCACTGCCAATGACCATGCATCCTCAGGGGCTCACATTCCCAAGGCCCCCTAAAGGCTGCCCCCAGCAACACAGGGATCATGCATTCCGATGCAGCCCTCGTTTAAGAATGCTCATGAAAGTTAGTGACACTTAACACTCGCTTTCAAATTTTAATGGGCTACAAAATAAAACAACCCAATTGTGCAAATGGAGAAAATGAAGTGAAAAGTTAGAGTTATTCATTTTTAATTAAGTTCTTAATTATATAACAACAAAACAAGCAATTAATTTCCGCGTGGCTACATTAAGCACTCCACATTTAAATGAGGCAGAAAGAACAACTAAGAAGTATTTTCTCCACTTTCTTAGATATACATAAGATACAAGATTATGCGTGTATGTGAGAGAGAGAGATGAAGGGAAATAACAACTTGCATTTATCGAGCACATGTTATCTACGCACCAGGTGATGTTTAAAGGAATGAGTCTAGCTCCATTAACTCAGTTAATCCTCACACAACCCAAACAGTGTGCGCTCTGTTTCATCCATCTGACCGATGAGGAATCTGAGGCACAGAAAAATCAAGGAGCTCACCTACGTTCCTGCAGATAGTCAAGGCAGAGCCAAGACTGGACTCTGGCTCCAACAGAGCCTTCTGGTGACCACCAGGCTATCCTGCCCTCAGAGAAAAGCAAGAGGAGAGGAAAAGAACAAAGGCACATGGGGAAGGCGACAGGAGGGGCCACCGAATTTTCTGTAAAGGGCCAGATAGTAAATAATTTATGGGCTTTATGAGCCACATGGTCCCTGTCCCAACTACCTAACTCTGCCATCAGAGTGCAAGAGCAGACACAGACAACACATGAACAAAGGAGTGTGGGGCTGTGTTTCAACAAACTTTATTTACGGACACTGAAATTTGATTTCCGCACCATTTTCATGTGTCACAAAACATTGTTCTTCTTTTGATATTTTTTCAAACATGAAAAGGTGTAAAAAGCACTTGGCCCACAAGTGGGACCCTTATGTTAGAGGCAATGTAAGGCAGAGGAATGTGTTTGGGTTTCAGCGTCAGACAGGCCTGGGCTTGAGCTCTCTTACCTCGGGCAAGTTCCTTAAGGGCTCTGAGCCTCAGTTTCCACATCTGTAAAATGAGGATGATAACATTCATAGTACCATCCTGTTTTGAGAATTAAATGAAACTACACATATTGAGTGGGCCTAGCATGGTACTGGATACAGGACAGACCATTTGTTTAGGTACCCCACTCACTCGACAGATCACTTACTGAGTCCCTATTCTGTGCCAGGAACTATTTTAGGAACTGGGGAGGCAGCTGTAAAAAAAAAGGAGACAAAACTTTCGGCTCACATGGAGTCAAGAGTCTAGTTCCGAGGTTTCCAAATGTGAAAGTAACTCAACTTTTCACCATGGACAGGCCTGGTCCACTGAAGAATGAGTCAAAAAATTGGGTGGTTGTTCTGTTGTCAATCAATTCGTCTCTGTCACCATCTGCAATGCAGCAAGAGGAATCTCAGCTATGGGAGAACACAAAGATGGATCCTCCACGGTCACGGATGTCAAAGAACCATGGCCAGCACCATGACCATGCTCTACGCTCTTGGCTGAGAGCACTCCTGTATGTGTTCCAGAGCCCTGGTGAGTCTCAATCCCTGGAGATTTGCAGGAGTTCCTCTTCCCATCCCAAAAAGAAGGGGATAATTTTGAAAAAAACAGAAAAGACTGGCATCTCCTAAGCACGGCTCAGGAAGGCATAATTTCTCCATTTGTGTAAGAATAAAACTCCTTAAGGCATCTCTCACACCCTGATGTAGTGGCCCGAAATAGCCTTTCAGACCGGTCACCAGGAGAAAAGTTGCCTTGTGGGCCATAACTCACCTGCTCCCAAGTGGGTCCCTGGGGCCCTCTGCGGTGATGAGCAAATTAATACCAAATGTCACTTCGGAATGATCAAGACCCAAGAAGTGACCTCCGTCACAGTATTCACAGATACACTTAGGGCAGATGGCCAGAAATAAGCCATCCAGAGAAAAATGCATATTTTGCTGCTGCACTGCCAAAATGTATCACAGCCAAACACGTATTTCTCTGCCTCATTGATGGAAAAGTCATGAGATGGCAAGCAGGCTGGATTTTTAAAGGATGAAATACAGAAAGGCTGATTCCTCACTGCCAGAGCCGAAGAGTATGCTGGCGAGTCCACCCTATGGGAGAGGCTTCTGGATCCTGGGAGTTGGCCTGATTGGAGGTGGGTGGGCAGGGGGAGGCTGATATCCTTTCTACTTACTCAGGATAAGTGGCAGATAAATCTCAGGGGAGTCCTGGCTCAGGCATTCTCATCACTAATTATACAACAGAAAATTATGATCTACATTTGAGTGGAACAAAATCGATGAGTGGTCCTTTTTTTGCTCTCTGTTTGAAGCACCCATCCCTGAGTCTCTGCAAAGCTATGAAAACCTCACCTTAAGTAACAAATTGGTGGGAGCCAACAAGATTCATTAGGAGGCATTTAATTACTGCAGGGCTATAATGGACATCTGTTGTTTTTACCTGTCCTGCGTCCATACTCCCTTCTTCTGACAACAGTTTCTCCACAGGGCAACCCCCCTTCCCCTTTGCACTTCTGGGAAGCCTGACCCCACCAGCTGAAGCAAGAGCTGAGCACAAGACCAGGCTGGACCAATCAGAATTGGCCACAAGGGCTGGTTCAGAGATGGCCATGTGACTCAGGTTGGTCCAATCTGAGTGAGGTCCTGGGCACTGACTGGAACTACTGGGAAGAGAGAATTGCTCTTGTCTGAGGTTGCTGAGAGAACAGGGTGTAAGCCTTTAACTGCTGGCTTGCTATAGTGTGGAAAATGGCTGCCCGAGGAAGGCCATCATAAAGAAAGCAGAGCCAAGGGATGGAGAGGGATAAAAGCCTAAAGAAATAGGCAAGCCCGCAGCTCTAGCTGGGCTAAATAGTGTTTTTTGTGATAGTTGTTTGATAGTTTTTCAAAAGCCCTCAGAGAATGATGCAAATAGCTTCCCGGGCTACTATAAGAATGGCATCAACTCCCACATTTATGACTATCAGGGTGAGGGTATCTACAAGCAACCTTTCTCTCAGACTGTCATCTCCCTGCATCCCAGATTGGCCAGTTGTTGATGGCCCCAAGACTTAGCAGTCCCAGGACCTACTGATCACAGCGCATCTGTGGGGCCTTAAGCAGGGGATGTCTGTCATTCCAGATAGCACCTCCCCCGGATTCCCTGTCCCTTCCCCTTTGTCTGGCCCTCTCTTAATGTTTTCATTGCATGATACCTTTTGGTAAGGGGGGGGCTTACACCTTATCTGCCAGAGGGTAAGCATCTTGGGGACATGGATGGTATCCAGAGGCATTGAATCTGCTCCCATTATCATCTCTGAATCCCCAACATATAGCCCAGGGGTTGCCACAGAGTAGGTCCTGAATAAAATTTACTAAATAAGTAAATAAGCAAGGAGGTCTTCCCAAATACACTGAAGGCCCCTTGAGAGTAAAAGTGGGCTTCTATAGCCCTGAAATCTCCAACAGCCCAGGCAGAATACTCTGTACCTAACAGATGCTCCAAATCTATCTGTTGAATGAAAATAGATGCCCCACCACCAGTAAAAAGCACTTCCAAGTTTACTTATAAACAGCTGGGCCTGTTTATAACTTCCCGGAGAGTGGGGAGGAGGGAGGATGTATATCCTCGATTTCTTGATTTCTTAAAGGCCTAGTCAGATAAGAAGAGGCCTTGGGCTCTCCTGGGTCTTCCAATTTGCATTATTGATCTAAAATATAATTTATACAGGCAAATTTTGAATGCAAATTACCAGAATTGGTGGAGAAAAACATGAGGCGTTACCACCGTGATTCTACAAGAGCCTGTATTACATCGTTGTAAAACTGAAAACACTACTGCATATAATATGTTTTAGAAATTATGCTATCGCAACTGTGGCCTCAAACTGAGATCTGAGAATTGGGGCTACCACAGTCTCCCTTCTTTCTCAGCATGTAGTTTCAATCACAGATTTTTCTAGAGTTAGAAGGCCCAATGATTGCAATTTTGTATGTAAAAAGAGACTGGCAGTTTAATGCAAGTGAAAGGTAAAACCAAGTGAAAAAATTTGCATAAAGAGGGGCCAGCCTGATGGCATAGTGGTTAGGTTCGCATGCTCTGCCTCAGCGGCCCAGGGTTCGTGGGTTTGGATCCCAGGTGTGGACCTACACACCACTCATTGGGCCATAATCTGGTGGTGTCCCACATGCAGGAAGTAGAGGGGGATTGGCACAGATGTTGGCTTAGCGACAATCTTTCTCAAGCGAAAAGAGGAAGATGGCAATAGATGTTAGCTCAGGGCCAATTTTCTTCACCAAAAAAAAAAAAAAGTTGCATAAACAGAATGGAATTTGGGCGACTTTCTTTCTATTCTTTTTTTTTCATATAGTTGTGACAAAATCTTTTAAACATAAAGCACTCTCTCTCCTATCTTAGCCACCAATTACTGGATGGCAAGTCTCTTGGGAGACTTTATTAACAGGGCAGTAAGTAGAGGTAGCAATTTTACACCAGCTAGATTTGAAAAAGGACAGCTACAAATCCAGTTGCAAAGATCAGTTCACACACAGAGGTACTTTGGCCAGGATAACAATGTGGACAGCCTAGAAGCACAGACATGAGAATCAGAAAAGAGCTAAATCTGAGTTGACCAGGGTGTAAGCCCTGGGACAAGGACTCCTAGAGCAAAGAGGGTAGCCAGGAACTTCCTAACTGAGCCATCATCATGCACAAACCTCAAAGGCCGGGCTTTCCACAAGCCACTTTTGCTGCATTGGGTATAGGAGAAGGTTATTAGACCACGCACGAAGACAAGAAAAGAACTACTCAGGTAGAGCCCTGGGCCAAAAGCCGGCCCAAAAGATTTCAAAATGATGCCACTTCTTTCAATACTACATGGACGTACTGGGAATGACGGCGGTGCTGGTGAAGAGTGGCCACCAAGTTCCTGGCGCATTCTGACTTCTAGGGAATGATTCAGAGAGCAAACCTCGCTTCAAATTCTAGGCAGTTGTTGTAACTTCTCTGATCCTTAATTTCCTCTCCTGGAAAAATAAGACAATCCTACTCATCTCATAGGAGTGCTAGAATGAATAAATGAGGATCTATGTGGAGCACCTAGAGCCACAGCAGCATTCAGTAGACACAAAATAAGTGGTGGCTATTATCACTATCATCATCATCATCTTCATCATCATCATCATCATCATCATCATCATCACGCTCATCATCATCATCACGTCACTTAGAGTCAAGGTTGACTTATGACCCACCAGCTGAAGCTTGACTATCACAATGTTAACATATCATGAATTCCTAATAAAATAGAGCCACATTAGCCTGGAAATGAACTATTTCTTCATAATCCACACATCAACCAGGAGCCCCCAGGAATCTGTATTAAAAACTTCCAATCTTTTGGCAATACTTTTTTAGACACTGTACTTTTCACAACCAGATGCTATTTCCACAATATGTCCTTGGGAGCTTTCTGCCTTCAAAAGAGAGAAAGAGAAAAAACAAGTAGTTTAGCTAAATTATAAAGTCCATCCTAAAGTTTCAGCTGGATCCTGAAGCCCACCCTAGAGTTTCATTTTTAATTATGTCACCTTAGAAAGAAATGGGCCAATGTCATCAAAGAAAGATCTCATTCTGACTAATCTCACACTCTGTGGTATATGAGGGATGCTAAGAAAGACCAGCCCAAGTCTCATGTAGCCCATATGCTATAGACATGAAAAAGTGAAACAAGGACTGACCCTGAGCTGCTCCTCTGGATGGACAACTGTTAATAGCATGGCCCAGGAAGTACAATGGTTCTGCTCACTGGAGAGTCAGTTTTCAGGTACAACCCAAACAGAACATGACTCTTCAAGACAAGAGCAGTTTAGACGTCCTTCCTATTGCCCCAGCATGGACCATCACTGGTCAGAGCATCCTGTGCAAAGAACTCAGTGCACTTGGGACTCCCTCAGCACTTACATAAAGCAGGAGGCCAGCTTTATACATGATAGGGATGTAATTGGATAAGAGGAGGCTGCGAATCATCCATGAATGACAAGGGATCAGAAACAAAGACACCATCAATCCCAGCATAGAGAGTGCAGGAGAAGGACTCATGGTGCCCTTGAAAAGGTTCAACAGAATCAGCCAGACAAGGAACCCCAGACAAGACCAGATGGAAGAGCTACATTCTTAGTCACAATAAGGCATTCATCTGGTTTCCTCATTAAGAGAAGCTAGAAGGATTTATCAGAACTCACTGTATATCATTTACAGGAGCTACAAACATTTATGATTAACTGCAGCTGGTTTCCATTATAAAGGGGAGGTCCCAGTCAGTCTTTTTATTGTCTTCATAAAGGTGAAGAACTCTATTAGGTACTGTAGCAAGATACTAGTACACAGGGTGGGTACTCACCCTGAACAAGTGTGGGGTTCTGCCTTACTGAGACTCATTCTCTCTGAGCTGCACATTACATAGACCTATAGCAAAAGAAAGATGTCCCCATAGAATGAATCCAAGGTGATCAGCCAAGGTTGAGCTATTGACGAGACAAAATGTGTGCAAGGCCACAGTTTAGTCAATAGGACGTAGGATATACTTACCAACGTACTCAAATGATTGACAGACATTTCCTGCTTCCTAATGTACATTGATTATGTATTAATAACATCACCAGCTTATTTTAGAAGGCATTATCTGCCAGGTGGACGTCTAATAGCTATTTAGAGAAAACGTGCATACTGTGGTCATTTCAATTGTCATGGAAATAAAACACGATTTAGACAGCAAGAAGTCACACTTTACCAATAAGTCCCAGAGAGGAATAGGGAATTTTTGATCCAGAACGCAGACGACGACATCAAATCTCTTTCCATGGCTGCAGCACCAAGTCGACACAGACATAAAAACCTAAGTAATCATCTGAGGGGATAATTCATATGAACTGCACATGACCTAAAATGAACATGGATATAGCAATGGACAGCAGTCACTATGAATCACATGTCTCTATCACTTTCTTTTTAAAATAGTTTTAATCTAAAAGAAATAAAGCAGTGGTAAATAGACCACAGTGGAATACAAAATAGAGCACTAAATGCTCCTAAGAAACCTCCCCATTTTAACTAGGGTGCCAGTAAAATTACATCCTCCCAATTTCTTCTATTTGTCCACTCACCAAAAGTGCTAAACTTGCAATCTTTAATCTCATGCACAGAGTCATGAAGCTAAACACTCATTTGTCCACATCTACGCTACTTACCATGACCCAGCCCTTCCTAGAAGTGAACAAAGGTCAAGTGTCTCCATGAAATTTAAGGGATTAAGAATCTCAAATTAGGAAAACTGGTACATTTTGTTTAATTAAACAACTGAGCAAAATCAGTTGGTCCATTTATAAGTGGATAAATAGAAAATGAAACAAAATTGGTGAGCCCACAGTTAATGAAGCAACCTATTAACAAAGCTTTTGTGTGAAACTAAACTTTGCTTTCTTCCTCACTTACCAAGACACTACTCCTAGGAGGAAAAGGGTGGATCCAGGATGATTAAGAAAAAAAGAAAAGTGTCCCCTAATTGGTCCAAAACTGATATAAGTTGAACTGTGAGCTTTGAAAGTATTTAATTAATATTTTATCCTCATAGCCAATTTAATAGTGACTCCACACAATATTATTAGATAAATCTTGTTAAAATCCTGCTTCCCGAAATGGACAATTCCCTATGCAAAACAAAACCAAAAAAAACCCAAAAACAGTAAAACAACTCACTAATTCCCGCAAGAAACTTCAAATTCCTGAAACAAGCATTTAAAGTCTGCCTGGAGCTGATCCCAACTCACTTTCCAGTTTTCCTGCACAGGCCTTAGAACAACGTGCTCCCTGAGAGGGTCACTGTTCCATTCACTGCTGCATCCCCAATTTCTAGAACAGCGTCTAGAAACATTGAGTGCCACATTTTGCTGAATAAGTGTCTGAAGACAGTATTGCCCGTAGACCTAAGGAACATGGACCCCTGTCCTAGACCCCAACCTTCAGAAAATACCATATATCAAACCCTCACAAAATGCATTTATTGGAAAACACATGGGTGCCTCCATCACTTGAGATCTGCTTCTGAGAAGTGGCACAGAGTGACACGTGACTCTAAACATCCACTCCCATGACTAACACCAGTCAGGCCCCAGAAAAGCGCTGCTCCACGTCTCTTACCCTACATCCTTGAAACAAAAGACCACTGTATCCAAATGCTCTAATGGTTAGTGCTGTGCTGCTCCCAACCTCAGAAAGAGAAAATGTTTCTGGGTGCCAGGAGGATTTGAGTCTTGTAAGCTTTTAGATAACAGAGAAGACAAATTAATTAACTTGTCAAATCCCTTCTCTCAGATAGCCTGAATCCCATAGATTCTTGTATAATAAAGGATTGTGTCCCAGAGGTCCAGAGCATCCATTTTCTTGTGTTTCAATTCACAATTTGAGAGGTACTTACAGACTAGCAGGTATTCACAACAGGTGCATGTGGCAGCCAACATTAAAGCATTCCTGTCACTCTTAAACTTGAATATCTGCAGGACTAAGAGTAACATGCATAAGGCATGATACCAATTCTCTTCATTGGACATTCCATGCTAGAATTTGAAATTGTTTTATTTTTATAAAAATATGTGATATGACACTTAAATTTTTAAAAAATTAAACAAGTTCAAATAATTTTATTTATAGTTTTATATTCATTGTTTGATAAAACAAATATTTTATATATCAATAAAAATGTTGATAATCTTTCATTATTACTTTAGTTTTCATTTAAATTTTAATAGATAACTTGGAATATTTTTACTTTTATTTACTTTTATTTATTTATTTTTTGTGAGGAAGACAGCCCTCAGCTAACATCTGCCAATCCTCCTCTTTTTGCTGAGGAAGACTGGCCCTGAGCTAACATCCATACCCATCTTCCTCTATTTTATATGTGGGACAACTACCACAGCATGGATTGCCAAGCAGTTCCATGTCCACACCCAAGATTCGAACCAGAGAACCCCAGACCGCTGAAGCAGAACGTGCGCACTTAACCGCTGTGCCACCAGCCGACCCCTTGGAATATTTTTAAAGAGAAACAACTTGAAAACACTATACAATAAATCAAAAATTTCAACTTACAGTTGCTTTAGTTTATATGTTTGTGAGCTGCATAGCATTTTATGATTTGAATCATCATAATTTAACCCAACTGTTAAATATTTTAAGTTCTATTTTTTCACTGTATAAATATGGGCATAAAATTACTGCACATAAATTTATTGGAGTATCTTTAAATATTCCTTAAAGATATTCTCCTACAGATAAAAATCCTAAGTGAAAAATAAACTTTTATTTTAAAGGTATGCTTTTTGGTGAGGAAGATTGGCCCTGAGCTAACATCGGTTGCCAATCTTCCTTTTTTTTTTCCTCCCCAAAGCCCCAGTACATAGTTGTATATCCCAGTTCTATGTCCTTCTAGTTCTTCTATGTGAGATGCCACCACAGCATGGCCTGATGAGCAGTGTGTAAGTCTGTGCCCAGGATCTGAAACAGCAAACATCAGGCTGCTGAGGCGCAGCACGTGAACTTAACCACTATGCCACTGGGCCAGCCCCCAAAATAAACATTTTTAAAACTTTTGATAGAGATTCCCAGATGAAACCTCAGAACTGAAATATGAAATTGTACTTCCCACCCACAGTGTATGAGAATCCCCACTTCTGCATTACTCTAACACTGCGTATTAACAGTTTTAAACTTTGTTAATTTTATATGTATGAAAGTTGAATGCAGTTTCTATTCTAAATTGTTTCTTCCTTGCTAATAACCTGAATATTTTCCAAATATTTATCAGTCATTTGAATGACATTTTAGAATCTTGCCAGTTGTCCTGCTATTAATTGGGTTTTAAAAAAAAATTTTAGCTTGTTGATTTGTAGGAGCTGTTTATTTATTAAGTGGATTAAATATCTGAACAGACAGCTTAAAAAAATCCTATTACTAACTCAAACATATGCTTAACAGAAATAATTCAAAATTGTGCTTCTTTTATTAATGTGGTGCTAAATTACTTTATGAGTTCTTAAAGATTCTTATTTTTGGCACGTTTGAGGTTAGGAATGAGAAGTTCCCCGTGTTTCCATCTGTGAACACCAGCAACAGTATTTGCAGGCCAAATACAAGCTTAAAGCAGACAGGGAAGTGAACTCTGTAAAGCAGAGATTTGTAGAGTGTGATAATGAGGCAAGTCGTTATGTTCTAACTGGTCTTAACTGTTCCATAAATATTTCCTTTACCCTGTAAACTTTAAGGTCAAGATAATACAAGGAGCACTTAAAGTAAAGAAAAGCCATGTGGGCCTTGGCTACGGAACATGCCTTCTTTGGGGGGGGTGGGGGGGGATCTGGAATACTCTTTTAACTGCTGTAGGAACACATAAAAATATATTTTCTTCTCCATCGTGATGGCCAGACTTAGACCAAGAACAATCGGGCTGTAGCATTCACCTTCTAGATAGTTCCTAGGAATTCCAGGGGAGTGTCAAGCCCCCAAAATGGTTTGTTTTGTTCTCCAAAGCAGAGGCCTGGCAAACACACTATGAACACAGAACAGGCTACAGAATCTATGGACAATATAGTTTTCAAAAGAGCAGGATTATCTCTCCAGGCATTTGGTTTTCACACCATTTGTGATATGTTAATATGAAAAAAGTGCATGTCATTAGGAAATCTTCCAGCGAAACTATATTCAGATTATCTAGCCTATTACGTGATCCTTTTTTAATCCCAGAAAATGAAGAGCTAACAAAATATGGTAGAATTTACTGGGAACTTAAATTAACAGTGAAATTTTCCCCCTCATGGTTATTAATACTGCGATATAACTGGTTTCTTATCGTACAAGAGGCTAATATATTTTTTTGAATTTCCTTCAAACATCCTTAGCAAATATGAAATTGATGGATTATTGGTTAGTGTCTGAAACATCTTAAATGTCACACGTCACGCCTTTGAAATAAAATATTTTTAATTATACGGAGGATACTTTAATAAATGGGCATCAGGATTCATAACTTACACAATTAACAGTTTTCCCTACATCAAAATTATATACAATATGACCTGAATTTATATATACTTCTTTTTCTAGGTAACAAAGTTTGTGACATTTAATATACATTGTCTCTGATTTCTTAAGAGAATAAAAAACAGTGGAAATATATTTAGTTCCTGTTTCAAGAAAGAAAAAAAATCCTATGGCACAGAATGGTCATTTGTCTCAGGTGACACAGCAGGTGAGGGGTTGAAAGAACCAGAATCTAAGTCTCAGAATGCCAAGAGGTACAAAAGTTGTCAAATCACTCTTCCACTAAAAGCAGCAGAGCATGTGTGATAACTGTTCTAAATCTTTCCAAAAGAATGAAGAAGCTGTGATCTAATTACCAAGCCTCCCAATGAACAAGGAACGGGGGTTTGAGAAAACCTCTCTGGCTGACTTTGTTCTATTCCTCGGTTTTAACTGCGTGGTTGCAGGCGGCTAGGAGAGAGTAAACAGCAGTGCCTCCCACTGGGCTCCCTGCAGGTTCTCCTTGTAGGAGTGAGATTCTGCCCGTGATTTATACGGTTTGAGACACGCCGGATGAGTCTTATGTCACTCAATCCCTGCTTCCATCGCTGGCTCAGAGGAGCCCGCACCACCTCACATGAGCCTGTAACTGTCAAACAGCATTCCCCAAATCCATCAATACTGCCTGCTGCCATATAAATACCCTGCTGCTCTACAGGTTGCAAATATTTCAGTCATTGTACAGACCTGCAGCAGCATCTGAGCAAACTTGGAAGAAAACTCACGCAACGTGATGGCTTTATTTACCCTTCCAATGTAAGAGAAACACACATGCCTAAACCTTCACTTTCCAAATGTTTACTGGGAGATTAGAAAAACAACAGATGACAGCCAGTGAGTCAGCCTAGAAGAATCACAAAAATCCTTCTTTAAACAATCCAGCAGCCAGATGAAGACCCTAGGTGAGAAGCCCCTGTGTGTGTTTAAGAAGTTCATGGGGCCAGCATTCCTTTGAATTGCAAGAAATATAAAAGACACAGACTCAAGTCCAAAGCCAAAAGTGCCACAATGAGAGGACACCCATGGCAAATTTATCTAGATCTGATTCTCAGAATCAGAATGCAGGACGCCAGGACTGCCATGTATGGTTGTTCAGATTGTATACTAAATAATTCAGAGTCACCTTTTTTTTTAAGATTGACACCTGAGCTAACATCTGTTGCCAATTTTCTTCTTTTTTTTTTTCTCTTGTTCTTCTTCTTACCAAAGCTCCCTAGTAATTAGCTGTATATTCTAGTTGTAGGTCCTTCTGGTTGTGCTATGTGGGACGCCACCTCAGCATGGCTTGATGAGCAGTGCCATATCCATGCCCAGGATCCGAACTGATGAAACTCCAGGCCGCCAAAGCAGAGCACACGAACTTAACCACTCGGCCACAGGGGCTGGCCCCAGAGTCACCATTTTTATAGACTACAATGTGAATGCAGCCTTCTACAGATTGTTATCTACAATCACAGATAACAGGCTGCAGTATTGCAATGAGGGGCATCTGGGCAAGTCTGCCACTCACTAACATCAGGCTCTGTTCTCTGTTCATATTTATGAGTGAACTCATCCATCACTCATTCTTTAAACAAATACTCACTGACTGCAAATGAAAGGTGAATCTCATTCAATCCTGCAAACACCTTATTGGGTAGATACTGTTCTTCCCAATTAGCAAATGATAAAACTGAAGCTAAGAGAGGTTGAGATGTCTAGGAGGGTACAAAGCTGTCTTCTGAGTCCAGTGTATTTCTCTCCAGGACCGAGCTGCTTGGTTCATTAGAACAAAAAGTTCTTTCTCAGCAATGATTATAAGAGCCAAGTTCTTGGACTGGAGAGGCTGAGAGGCAGGGTCAAAGAGAATATAGTGAGGTGAAGTGAGGTGGCGGGGACCAGCAGGTTTAAAAACAAGTGCTGGAGGCCAACTGGAATCGCAATTCCCAGCCTTTTGCTCACCCTCCTTAGGATAGGCGTAGAGCCCTCTGGTGTGGTGAACAGGCCCTGGGATTGGGAGTCAGAAAAACTATGCTCACGACATGATATTGTATGGCCTTAAATAAGTTACTAATTTCTCTAAACATTAAGTTCTTCATCTATAAAATGGGAATAATAAAACCTCATAAAGATATTGAGAGGAGTAAATGTGATTATGGATTTATAGGGACTAGAAGAATGTCTGGCTGTTGTGGATGTTCAATAAACTGTGGATACCAGTATTATTTATTGTTCTGGGTTGTGTGATTCTTGGTTAGGTCTCTGGCACCTCAAGGGTACGTATTTTCCTAAGTAGGGTGTGTGAGTGCAGGAAGAATTTGTTCTTCTTTAATGCCTCCCCTTCCCCAAAAGGACATTAGGAGAGTAATGTCCTTAAGTAACAAAGAAAGAGGGAACCACAAAAGGTAATTTATCCAAAAGAATTTACATTTTTTCCTGTCGGCAATATAGTTTCTTAGTGACTTCCAAGTTTTTAAATCCTTTAGGTTTATGCATTTATGTTTCTTTTTCCTGCTTCTAAAAGGTTCCTGCCCACTGTTTTGGAAGTAAGAAAAGCTGGAAAGTATTCTATAGGCTCATAAAGACAGTGAGCCAGAAACGAGAAGGTACAGCAGGGGGCAGGGGGAACCGACCGTGCCAAGACAGTTATACCCTTATTGGTTATGGCAAATGTTAAACCATCTAGAAAATCAGAGGCCTTGGAAAAGACTTGTAAAAATAACAACATGAGAGCTTAGTGTAAAGGCGAGGAACATGAAAAGGGAAGCTGTGGGTGGCATTTGAAACATGTTGGAGACCGTGCTGGAAACACGCCCTGAACTGCTGGCGCAAAGTGAGGCCTCTTTAGAAGTTCCTCCAGTGGCCCCCATAACAGGCAGACCAAGGTATGCTCCTGCCCGTGGGCAGATGGAGGGTTTTCAGTACCTTGATTGGAACTGAGAAGTGAGTGGCACAAGTCACAGACTGTACCTGATGCTTTCCAAAAGGGCTCTGAGAGAGGGAGGTTGGACAGCTGCCCAAAGAGGATGTCTGAGTCATGGAGTAGAAGTGGAAGGTCTCTGTGGTAGAAGACAAAACGTTTTTTCTTTCTTTTGTAATGATCAAGATGATTCTTCATGGAAGACTTTAAAAAAAAAAAAAAAAAAGAGAGACCATCACACAGAGATTGCTCAAAGGGAGCCTAGCTAAACGAGAAGAGTTGACCAGATGTCCTGATCGAATGGCTTTGTGGATGAGCTTCATTCTTGCCCAGGATCTGCACTATAAAATGAAATGCGTGTTGAGTTGTTCCAGGAGAAAGCTGGGGCAGAGCTGGGAAGTCCGTTTCTAGCCTGGCCTGATGCTCTGTGTACAGTGAAAGCACACTCCTAACTTTACCACCTTAAATTTCTCATTCCCAAGTCATCATTATACAGTTCCTAGAATTAGTCTCTTGGATTTTACTTTTAAATTCCATTTTAGTGAAAGTAGTGTTGTTCATGCTACTCTGTGAATATTTGAAACCAAAATGAAGTTTTATGTTTATGAAGTTAAATACCTTATTTCCCTAGTTCTTAGGAAATCTGTGGAAGACTAATTTGAATCAGCCATTGAAGCAACAACTGCCCAGACATGTTCTTGAAATCATGGTGTCCATGAGTCATGAAAAGGAAATGCTCTACGGAAAGCACAAAAGTTTGAAACTTTTGGCAAATACCTGGACATAATGATGTCTTTCACAATCCCAGCTCTGCCACTTACTAACTCGGTGATCTTGAGCAGGGTACCTAACTCCTTAGCACCCCAGGTTCTTCAACTATAAAATGGACACAATAATAACATCTATTCATAGAGTTCAAGTAAAGATTGAAAGTCAAAATACATATAAAACATTTAAGACAGGGTCTGGCAAAATAAGAGTTAATATATATTAGTCTTTATTATGGTTATGTTTATTATCATTAATATTATTAATGAATTACTGGTTTCTGAGACACTAACAGTGTTATGTGACAGACTATGTATGACCTTCAGAGTGTGACCTTAAGCAAATTACTCAATCCATCTAAACCCCAATTTTCTCTCTTCTGTGAAATAGGGACCCCTCGGGATTAAAGAATTTGAGAAAGTAGATGCCAAATTTATCTATGTTCTTTCGCAAAATAGAGCTGGAAAATTTGAACAATTATTCCGATCTAAACAGAGGGTAGGGTCCGACATTTATATAAGGCCTACGTAAACAGATGATATTACTGCCACTATTTGCGTTTCCATCAGCCCCTATGCTGAACAATCAATAATAAATGTTGTTTAAACAAATGGTGTAATTTTCCAATCTGTGTTGTTCTAAACCGACCTTTACTCCTCATTGCCATTTGTAATGCATGCATAATTCACTGATGAAGCAGAAGGAGAAATAAGGATGTTGGTCTAAGTGGCCCTTTTTGGGTTGCTTTTGATGATTTGTTATAACCCTATAAATAAAACAAAACTTGTCATTGTAAATATGTATTGTGTTATCTAGAGGTATATTTAGTGGGTAAAATAATAAAAGCTAGCCTGCCTCTCCTGGAAATCTCAAGGTATAATTAATTGCTGGTAAGATTTATTCTAGAACTTGAAAGCCCTAAAGTAGAAGGAAAAATAAAGGCCGCTGTCAACAGGATGCTAAAAGAAATGCCCAAAGAGCAGAGCCATGAGCCATTTGCCATTTCTGGGAAGCGTTTGCTAGCGTACTTGTCTGGGAGGCAAAAAGGGTAGTTCAGAGGGTATTTTTGTTCAGGTGGAGACGCGTGTATGTAAACATACACATAGAATTCTTAATAAATCATAAATCAAGGGGTTCGCAGAGCTAACTTCTGTCGGCTTTAGCTCCTGTCTGTTATGTATTCACACACACACATAGATCTCCAACTGGACAAAAAAATTGTACACAAAAATATGTGTGCATATACATACATATGCATACATATAATTTTTAAAAAATAAAGCATAGATCAAGAGGTTTTCAAAGCTGGCTTTGGTCAGCTCTGACTCCAGTCTGTTATTTGTTCACCCACACACCACTCACTGTGCAATAAACCCTTCAATATGGGAGACAAGAGAGAGACGCCCCTCTGTCCCCAAAGGGCACCTCTGTGTGCTCCCTCAGATCATAGCTGATGACATGTCAATGAAACGGTGCTTGCTCTGGTCCTGGAGATCAAAATGAGGGCTTAACCTGCAATTTACTGTACAAGTCCCACGACACTTGCCAGATCTGAAGACTTCATTCTAATCTTCCCTGCTGAAAAAATAATCAAATACTCCAGCAAAGATGTATTGACAACTCTTAATTAACCATGCTAATGGGGGGAAGAGAGAGCATGGATAAATGAAATCCACACATAACCTAAAACCTTCATTTGCCCATTAATTTCCAACTTCTCCTTCACTAAACCTTGCTGAGGGGGGGAGAGGGGATTCACCCTTTAACAATAGAATTACTGGATGTCTACAACCACACCACGCCACTCATTTGTTGGACAAGCTAATAAGCAAGGAAATAACCCAGGACACCATGTGTTCCAAAGATGTGAGGGTTTGGGGGTAATGTTTTTGGATCCTTTTGGGTACAAGTAAATACATTTTAGGCGGCTTTTAGAATGAACTTAGCTGGAATCATTTTGCAGCAACAGAGGCTGACTGGATGGAGACTTTCTGGTTCCTTACCTATCATTGTTGCTACTCAAACAGATGGGACGGAGAGGAGGTCGAGAGAGCGGGGCTTGATGGTTGCAAGTTATTGCCTTGTAATGAACAGCTGATTGCAATGGACCAAGGCTGCAGAAAGGGCAAAAGCCAATGCTTACAAATTGACCAAAGCAAAGGGAAGATGAAGGAGCAGGAGGTTTCCTGGAGGGAGCAGATGAACTAGCATTTACTGAGTACCTTCTATGTTCTTCTATGTTCTAGGCCCCATACATACATACTGTGATAAACATCATGAAATGAGACCTTGGATAGAAAGTGGGCAAAGAATAAAAGTGGGCTTCCTCCTTCTTAAAACATCTGGTGTAACCACACCAGATGGCAGGAGCCACACCTGTGGGACCTGGGCAAATTACTCCATCCATCGGAGTCTCAGATGCCTCAGCTGGTCATCTCTGTACCTCCACCCTGCCTGGCACAGCATAGATACCCAGTAAGCAATCCTTACAACAGTGACAGCTTATAGCTGTTGGGCACCGCCAACTGACCAGGCATGGTATACAAACCATCTCATTTCATCTTGCCCACAAAATGTTATCTGTTCTCATCCCTGTATCACAGAGGAGGAAACAAAGGCACAAAGGAAGTTAAGTCACGTGCCAAGAGTTACACAGCTGGAAAAGAGCAGAGTTGAGAATCGAACCCAGGCCCTCAAGCTCAAGAACGAAGCTCTTAACCATGACACTGGCATTTCTGGAGCTTTCTCCAACACGCCAGACAGACACTGTGCTCAGCACTCCATGTATGTTCTCTCAATTAATCCTGCACAGCCCTATGAGTTACAGATTACTACTATTTTACAAATGAGGAAACTGATCTTGGAGAGGAGGGCAGTAAACTGCCAAGGTCACAGAGCCAGGGAGTGGGGGTGGTACACCCAAGGCCAGGCCCGTCCCTCCAAGTAAAGGTAATGATTCAGAACACAGGTCTGGAGTGGGTTTGTGTCACTCCGTGTACAGCTGCTCGCTGGGGACCTGGCCTCAGCCCTCTGATTACTGTAGGACTTTATTGCTTTCTGAATTCTCTGTGCTTATCTCATTCACCCCTTCCTCCCATTTTCCCCTTCCAGTGCCCTTTCTCCCCATCCAGGCTCCCAGCCCCCACCCCATAGCCATCTCATCTCTGCTGTGAAATGTATACCATTCAAAAGCCGCATCCTGGTTTGTAGTTCGCAATTCTTGGGAAGAAAAGGGCCACAGAATACAAATAATCAAATCCCAAATGTTGTTAAATGATCATTTTGGGTCACCTAAGTATATTACAAAAACATTTTCTGTGGTCTAATGTCCCCCACTTGCACTACTGGGTACATCAAACTCCAGAGGAAACACAGAGGGAAGTCCTGGGGCTCTTGATCCCTTTCACCTGTGAACTGAAACCAGCTGATGCTCCTGCAGTTTAAAAACTCGGCCCAGGCTTCTGTTGACATTCCCGGTCTCAAGGTCACATCCTAGAAATTAAGGAGATTAAGGGGACTCTGGATTTACATTTAAAATACAAGAACAAAATCGCTTGAGAGTTAATGTGGTGTGCACTGGAGGCAGCGACCATCATGGCGAGGGGTCCTGAGAAGTGGGGCAGCACAAACGATGCACATGGCATCTTGTAAAGCACCTGGCATGGTGCAGAAGTCCCTGGAGGAAGAGATGAGAGAGCATCACTGACCACGAGGCAGCTCTGCATTTATGCCTGGAGCTCTGGAGACTGACTCCTTGGGTTCAAAGCCACCTCTCACCCCCACCAAAGATGTATGTGCTTGGGAAAGCTACTTAACCACTCCATGCTTTCTCATCTGTAAAATGGGCATAATAAGAGTACCTACCTCAGGCAGTTGTTGTGAGGACCAAATGATGCAAATCTACATAAAGCACCGAGCACAGTGCCCGCCCACAGCAAACGCACAACAAATGTCAGTAATTAGCATCATCACTGTATTGCATAGCTGGTGCTTCCTATGTGTTACTCCATGTAATAGAGGCCCACGCCTTGTGAGATGCACACTTCAATCCTCACTTTACAGAGGGCTATGGAGGGCCAAGGCTTGACTTGCACTTGAGTTTCTGCATTGTCAGTGACCTTCTGTCTCCTCACCTCTTCAGTAAGGCCTGAGCCCCACAACAACGCCTGTGTGGGGAGGAGCACGCACATCCAGGTGGGCACAGAGAGGAGCAGAAGAGCATCCCTAAGACGGTGAGGTGATCCAGGAACTGACCCAAGGTCACAGAGGCAGGGGTGGAGAGCCCAAGGGAACCTAGCCACATGAGCTTTAACCAGGGGCTTCATAGGACCCCCAAGGAAGGCAATGCAGAATGAGGGTATGAGCGGATCTGCAGACCTGAAGGGATTCCAGTGGAAATCTGGGTCCAACAGGCACTGTCACCATCTGCATTCACAAATTACCTCCTCATTTAACTCTAACCTCCTTCAGGATTGGGACTGCAACCCAAGGGTCCCTACTGGCACCTTTTGTACCCCTGGCAAAAAAAGGGGGTAGTGGATGATGGGAGCAAGGTTCACTCAGGTACAAGCAATAAATGGTTGCATTGTCCCTAGAGAATTTACAAACAATAATAAAAGTGACCCAAGTCCAACTGCCTTTTATCATCACCATGCTTGGCAATTCTAGACAGTGTCAGTGAAAACACATCCCTCCCACCAGGGGGTCCTTGCTCCTCGCCCCCCCACCCCGTGTTGGCACCGTGGTTTTGCACACTGCACTCTCGCAACAGATACTCTCTGAAGGATTGAACCTGATAAAAGGGGGCTGTGAAAGGGCAGAAATCCCGTTGATTTCTGGGCAGAAAACATGTAACCTGACTGACATTGAGATATACAAAATACATCTTTCAAGAAAAAACATGCTATTGTTTCTTGTGTGAAATAATAACACATCCCCACGTAAGACTCCTACAGTACAGATGGACCTTGCTACAGGCTGACTGGAAACATGACATTTCACAATCCTGTGGCTACAAAAATCACTCCCGGGGTCCTAGGATTTATCTCCCTTTCTCAGGAGCCCAGGACAGAAAATGAATACCCCTCATCAGCTGATCAATTGCTTGCACTTACAGACTAGCACCCAGCACTCCCCCACTCCAGCACCCCCTGAACAAGGTTAAAAGAACAGACCCCTGAGTGATGGTCAGAAGAGAATTGGCTTAGGAAGAGGAAGTTGAAAATATTAAGAAATCAACACGGGCATTTAAAAGCAAGCCCTTTCCATGCCACAGAAGACGTTTCGCTATTTATCTTGTTCCCTGACTCTGCTTCAGCAACTTGATGGAAGATGCTTTAACTGACATAAAAACTAGCTATACATGAGTAGCGGTGATTGATGGAGCCATTCCAAGCATCAGCCAAAAGTGGCACTAAAAGATGCCTCAGGCTTCCTGTTAACTGTTTTATGAGGGGACCAATACTTTTTCCTCCTCTTGTTTAAAGAATAAATTAGCAGAACAAGTACCTTCAAAAACAAGGTATTGTTACACTGAGAGAAAAAAAAGTGGAAGCCTTCGGAATTTTAGTATTCGTGTGAGAACAGTTAGGATGGTGAAAACTGGGTTATGTAAGGCTTTTTCCATACACAGCTGTTGGGTTTCAGGGTACATGATTTAAGTGGGTTTTATTTAATTCCATGTAATAACAAACTGTGCCATAAAGTAGTCTTACTGTATAAATGCAAGGTCTCAGTGGCAACAGAAAGAAAATCCAGTGTTCGATGGGAGTCTTAAAAAGAATGCACAGATGCTCCAAATGAGCCGTGATAAAGAAGGGGAGTGGAGGAGTTGATCTGCAAAAAAGATCGGGAAGGGCAGATTTGTATGACTTGTGCTCAAGTGTAGACTTTCAGCTCAGGGAGAATGATCCTTTTGCAATAGGGTGACCTATTCTTCTGAACGTTTCTTAATAAGGAGTGAAAAAGAGCAGAGGTTTCAAGAGTTTTAGCATTCCGCTTTTCTGTTCTCCTTTCTGGAGTGCAGAGGGCCTTTCCTCTGCCTTTCTTCCCTCCTATTTTGAAAGTTAAATATGACCTGGGAGCGTCTTCAGCATCCTGGCACTTGAGACTCAGCCATTGTCGAAGAAGAATGTGGTCTGCGCTGCCCTGCAAGAACTAACTGCGGAAGCATCCAAATTTGGAACTCCTTTCAGCAGCCTCAGGACCCATTCCACGTCCTGGCAGTCTGTGGGATGATAAATACCCACCCCATTTCCACTTGTCTTTGAAGACATGCACATTAGCGAAGCACAAAATTCACTTGACTTTTACAATAAAAGAAGCTGGTTATTTGGCCCATCTAGAATGAGGTCTCATCTCAACCTTGCAAACCAAAGGCTGGCTTCCTACCATCCTCTCCCCACTCTCCAGCCAAGCCCTAGGTACTGTTAATTACCTGGTAGATTTCTGGCCCAAGATAAAATGTATCAGGAGTTCTCAAGTGTTTGTACCTCTGACCCAGAAACTCTCTTTCTAGGTAATCAATCCCATAGAAATGATCTTAAATGGGAAATGCTTTAGAACCAAAGATGTTCACAGCCTTGTAACTGACACCTGAAAATAATTAGCAACAACTCAAAACTCCAGTTAGCAGGAGAAGGATGGTGTAAAAATCATGGTTCATCTAGTTGGTTTACCATCACGCAGCCATTCAAAGCACTGCTTAGGGCAGCCTAGAACAAGTGCGAGGAGGGAAATCTTACGGAGAAAAAAACTGCCACCAATATAGCATGATTACCACTATGTAAAAAAAAACAGATCTCTGGAATATTTGGATTGTGGTAGCAGAATTAATTTAGCATTAATTTCTGAGGGAACCTGTCACAAGAGTATATGCTGCAATTACAACAGAACAAAATAAAACAAAACCACCTGTGCATTTCCAAGGATTGGAAGAATATGTGCCAGAATGCTTAGTGAATATATTAGATGATTTTCCCTGCCTCATCTCTCTTTTCTTCAACTTCTATGTAGTTTCCATTTTTTTTAATGAGCATGCTCTTATTTTATATGGGGAATTGCTAATTTTAAGAAGAAATGAAACGCCAAGAGAAAAACACAAAAAACACTTCTTTTAGCTCCTAGGAGAATTTATTACATAAAGCCTGCATTTTTGGACCCAGCTACTTCACTGCACGCTAATCTGTAACTCCAAGGAGAGGTGCGTGCCCTGCTCTGATCTCACATGAGGATGCTAAGCCCTGCAAGAGGCACAGAGGGGCCCCCTTACTAAGGAATGTGTTTCTTCCAGGACATCACAGCTGAATATGATCACTGCATTTAATCCTTTCCAGAGACAGTTACTCAGAAGGACCTGGAACAGTGAATTTACCAATTGACAGAGCTGATGTGACTAAGAAAGGGAACAGAAAAATCTGGGCAAAGTGCAGTGTGACAGGGAGACCATGGGCTGGAGGTGGATTCCTAGTCCTGACACTTTGCAGCTGTGAGAACGTAGACATGTTGCCAAGCCTCCCGGAGTCTCAATTTTCTCATCTTCAACAGGAGTGATAATAGACTGTAAGGAGTTTTAAATGAGGCAATACAGGAAATGTGCCATAAATGGCAATTTCTCATCATCTATGATCCCTAATAATAACTGGCCACTCACACATCAGACACTAAGAACTTCACGTGCACTTTCTCCTATCATCTTCCTAATATGACTCTACGTAATCCCCATAGGGAAGATACTGTTATCTCCTTATTACCCACGAGGACTTTGAGGTTTCAAGAGGTGGAGTGACTTGCCCACCACGGCACAGGCGGAAACCAGGAAAGCCAAGGCTGATAGCCAGAGTGGGAGATGTCCCAACCACCTTGGAAACCCTCCACCACATACTGAGCCAAAACGAGGTGCTTTCTGAGGAGCAATCCATACAGGAAATCAAACTGTAGAGTGTAGACTGGGTCAAGAACAAGGGCTCCCAAAATTTTAAATGCAACAGAGCATCATGCGGTTGCTCTGAAAGAAGGACCAAGGGTGGGGAGAGGTTAGGGTGGGGAGAGGGTAGCATAAGGCTTTAACTCCAGTTACTCCTTCTGAGGGTGTGTTTCTGCTTCCACTCTCTCCTGTCCCCCAACTGCCATGGGGCCCACAGACAGGAAAAGAGGCAAGAAAGTGGCGGGACTCATGATGTCACCCTGCCTGCCCCCACCTTTTTAATAAACCTCCTCGAACCCTGGTTCCATGTCTCCCTCACTCAAGGATTTATATCTCATTTTCAATGGAATGTTACATTGGGTCAGACCACGAAGAAAACTCCTCATTATAAACTAGGAAATGTGTGGAAAGAGAATTATTTACCCAAGGCAGTGCTCAATCAGTGTTGCCCGAATATTTATTTAGCCCACACACGGAGAAGTTGTGTTAATGTTTGCCAAAGAATGCAGCTTTATAAAGTAACTGGGTCAAAAAAGACAGCATATCATTTTACAAATAACTTTAAAATTGCTTAAGTTAAATGGCCACGCTCTCTCAGGTTTGTCTTTTCAAAACACTGCAGAAACAATATCCAGAATTATGTCTCATAAAACACAGGTATTACAAAGTGGCTGTTTAGCCCATTAAAGAAAATGGAGAGTGAAATCTGAATTATTTCTACCTGAGGCAGAAGCAGACAGAGTTACCAAAATTATGTTAGGCCAACGTCGCAATTCTTCAAGTCTGCAGGGCAGCAAGGCTAACGACTCCTGTCCCAAAACTCTATTAGGAGGGCGGTATTTTTCAGTCAACAATGACAGGAATTCCATTTCTCAGTCCCAAATCTAGGGTGGCTATGGGAAATTCACCCAAAACATTTGCTTTTGGTTTATCAGTGGCATTTGTCTGCCTCAAAAAGCCCTGTGAGAAAGAGGGCTAGTAGGTGACATTGCCAGAGAATATTGCTGAAGGCAGTTTATTTTATTGACATGAAGGTAAGTGATGACAACCTGGGTGTGAATCCTGCTTGTGTCCTCTAAGAGTTGGGGGAATCTGAGCAATGACATCATAATAATAATAAATAGTAATAATAACAACACAGTCATGTGTTGCTTAATGAAGAGGCAATTTCGTCATTGTGTGAACATCATAGAGTGTACTTACACAAACCTAGATGGTATAGCCTACTACACACCTGGGCTATATAGTGCTAATCTTAGGGGACCATCATTGTTATGCAGGGCACAACTGTAATAGTAATAACGATAGGGCTGGGACAAAGGTGAGCCACATGGGCCCTGATAATAACAGAGGATGAGGGTAGAGGGGGAAGGAAGAAAAACAGAAATCAAAGAATGGAAAAGAAAACCACAACAATAATAATAGCAACTGACAACCACTGAGCACTCACTATGTGCCGGGAACTATGCAAAGTGCTTGGCACACAATGCTCACCCATTCTACTGAAACAGGTGGGTGAATAGCATTAGTTCCTCATTTTAATGTTTATAGATGACCATGTCCTCATCAGTTTAATGGGGACACTGCTGGCTCCTGAAGGCCAGCCTTGGTGGACTGTCTTGAGTAGGGGCAAGAGTGGTGGGCCATGAGGCTACAGCAGTAAGCGGGGGCGGCTAACCAGGTTGAGAATATATCCATCGAGACAGGTGTCACAAGGTCAACAGATGCCCAAATCACAAGTTGCCTACTTGAGACAAAAGGGCACAGGGTCTGACACTACTTCATTCTTAGAGTCTCCCTCACCCTCAACTCTTTGCTCTCTTTGTTCTGAGAAGAGTTACCACATGGGCCCACTTACTCAACTGCCTTCCCAATGAAATGGGGAGCTTCTTGAGGACACTGTCCTATAGGTCCCTGTACCTGCAATGTCCAGCCCAGCCTGTCTCTAGTAGGTGTTCAGTCAATATTTACTTATGAATAAATGAATGAAGATCATGAGATCTTTGCTCTGGGACAACAGCTATGAGGGCAGGAGGCTGCTGAGACTTCTAGAGACTGCAGATCAAGAACAAAGACTACGTCAGCTTCCTCGGGGGAATCATGTCTATTAGTTCCCTAGGGCTGCCATAACAAATCACCACAAACAGCATGGCTTACAAGAGAAATTTACTCTCTTACAGTTCAGGAGGCCAGAAGCCTGGAGTAGAGGCGTTGGCAAGGTTCTGGGGGGGAACCATGCCAGGCCTCTCTCCCAGCCTGGGTGGTTGCCAGTGACCCTTGGCATCCCTTGGCTTGTAGACGCATCACTCCAATCTCTGCCTCTATCTTTAGACGGCTTTCTTCTCTGTGTCTCTCTGTGTCCTCTCCTCTTCTTATAAGGCGAAGAGTCATTGGACTTACAAGCTACCCTAAATTCAGGATGATTTCATCGTGAGATCCTTAAATAATTACATCTGCAAAGACCCTGTTTCCAAATTAGGTCACATTCTGAGGTTCTGGGTGGACATGAATCCTGGAGGACACTGTTCAACCCTCTACACTAGGGCTTGGCAGCTTGCCTGCATTTAGCGTTTTCCCTTCCCCGTGCCTGACCACAGGGCTTAGAACTTCCCAGTGGTCAGGAACTTTGCGAATGTGGAGAGGGAGGTGTCTTGTTCCCTTCCATGGTAGGTCTTGATGATAAAAGAGAAGGCAGATCCAAAAGCTAGAATAGCTAAATCTCTAAAGCCTTGGGTAGAAAAGAAAGGGCAGAGGAATGCAGGTGGACCTCAGGGCCTTGGGAGTGGGATCCTGTGGGATCCTCCACACAAGGCTCCAGCCCCACGAGCAGGAAAACAAACGTTATCCCTGGGCCCAGGTCGCCATCAGAGTCTCAGCCTGAATGAGGCTCTTCCCTCCTCCAGGGGACAGAAGAACGACTCTGTTTTCCCTGCCCTCCCCTGGGGGGGCTGGGGGGGGACAGCGGCGGGAACCGCACCTTCCCACCTCCCCACACCCACGGAGGGTCATGAAATGGCTTAGATCATGAGATGACACAGAACAATCTATAGTCTCGCTGGGCCAGGGCCACAGGAAGCTGGGGAGAAATGCAGTCCTGGGAGGCTGTGGTGAAGGCGGGATGAAGCAGCATGTGAGTCAGAGGTCAGCGCCAGACTCACTGGGCATTTGAGGAATAAACACACTGGGCGGCTGTGAGTCCATAGGAGTGTGCGGCTGGATTAAGCCATCCAGGCGTCCAGTGGGCAAAGGGGAGTTCAGATCTGGAGAGATGATACAAATCTTTAGGCCTTGAGGGCAGGAGCATATCACACAGGGTGCCACCCTACCTGATGGGCTTCAGTATCCAGAACTTTCCGTGTAATAACGGTAATTTGGTACATAGACTACATATTACAAAATACCCTCAGAGGGATTTTGGGTAATGTCTTGTAACAAACACATTTATATTTCTGCAGTGAAAATATAATTATTCACACTAGAGAGGAAAAACAGGGACACAAAATCAGCTAAGGTCAGGTTTCACCACCAAATGAATTTGCTATAAATTTACAAAAAAAAAATTTTGTTTTTCAGAGCTTTTTGGATTTTGGAATAGGAAAAAAGGAACTGCAGATGGGAATTCATAAGCCTGAATCTAGGCCCCTTCTAAACTAAGGCAGCCCTTATCCCCAGGAGGCAAGGTGTGGACTGAGGCTGGGTTTGATGCCCAGCAAGGCTCAGACCACCCCTCTGCTCCAAACAGCTCCATCTTGTATCTATTTCATAAACCAGACTTCCCCCAAAAGGGTTAGTTTGATGAAAGGACTTGGAAGCTGCAAAATGACTGAAAGTCACTGCTCTCTATCAGGGGTTGGCAAATTCTTTTTTGTAAAGGGCCTGACAATACATATTTTAGGCTTTGTGGGCCAAGAGGCAAAACTGAGGGTATTGTGAAGCTACTTATATAACAAGAGAGAAAACATATAACACAAAAAATATATTTTATGATGAAATTTAAAACTTTATGGACACTGAAATATGAATTCCATATAATTTTCATGTGTCATGAAATAATATTCTCTTCTTGATTTTTTTTTTCCAATCATTTATAAATGGAAAAACTATTCTTAGCTCTGGGGCCATACCCAAAGAGGTGCAGGCATATGTGGCCCATGGGTGGGTAGTAGTTTGTGATGCCTGCTCTTGGTCATTCCTGGTCAAGCAGAGTCCAGTCCCAGAGTGACGCCCTTTGGTGAGCCCCTGAAAGGGAGCAAGTGAAAGCCCTTGGCTGGAGCAGAGGGATCCAAACCTGGTCGCTCTGGAAACAAGACACTCCTTGCCTTTGACATGCAAGTCACATCGGAGGCAACTGCCTTCTACTCAATTTTTAAAAACCTAAATATCAATATGATATGAACCATAACTTAGGAAAATTATTTTCCCTAAACACTCCCTTTCAAAAAGTTATATATATAAAAATCCCAAATGCAATGTTTTTACCCTCTTAATTGGAAGCTGGTACAGGAGGTAGGCTATGAACTTCTTATTTGTATTACTAGTTTTCAGTGGGTGCCACCATTAATCTGAATTATATTAACAAAATGCCCAAGGAACATAAGTCAATCAGACCCCGAACTGCCCTGGCGGCCTCTGTAGGCTTACCATGAGCTCAGTAAGCCAGGCAGGAGCACAGATATTGTCATCAAGGGACAGTTCATCCATTCCCAGATTCCAGGACCCTCTTTGGTGCCCACTGTGAACTTGAGTGCACGTTAATTATTAAGTCTGTGCAGGTTTTTTGATAGCTAGGTTTCAGGGTATGCTAATGTCTTATCCTACTTGGGCCAAGAACATGCAGTAACAGATTAGACAAGCAGTGAATTAAAACATGCAGTCCACCCTCAAAAAAAGGTTGGAAATGATTACAGAGAAAGCACATGTGAGTAAACTATTTGAAGGCAACTCCAGCGTTTAAAATGGCAGTGTTGAAGGTGTTCTCAACATGGAACGGGAAAATCACAAAATGACCTTTAAGGCTCTGAACGTGTCTGCCGAAAAAGCAAGGCCAACTGACAAACTGAAAACTCAAAAGCTTCACAAAAACCCCTATTCTCCAGGGGCCTCAGATACACAGTAATCTCCCATCGTCCTTTATAAGTGTGCATAAGGAGGTCAGGAAGGAAAATAGCATTTACCGAGACCTTACTCTCAACTTAGTACAGTTTGCAAACAGTACTTGATCAAACATTTTCCATAACTATGCTAACAAGCTATTTTTATCCCCATCTGACAGAAGAGAAAACTGAGGCACAGAATTTTAATTAACTTGCTTAAGTCATAAGCTTAGCAAGAGTCAGATCAGAGGCCCAAGCCTGTGCTCTGTACGCTAGAGGCTAGTAACCACTACAGCCCATGGGTCAAATCTGGCCCCTGTCTGTTTCTGTACATAAAGTTTTATTGGAACACAGCCACTCATTTATCTATTGTCTGTGGCTACTTTCCTGCTCCAACAGCAGAGTAAATAGTTGCAAAAGAGACTGTACAGCCTGTGAAGCCAAAAATATTTACTATCCAGCCCTTTAGAGAGAAAGACCACACTCTTGTTTCCTGTGGGTACTCACCATGCTACAGCCCTCTGCTGGGGGAAGCGCCTCCACTCCCTGGACAGCTCTTAGATTTAGGCTCGGTGACCTCCTTCCCCCAGTCACTTTGACCATGCTGTCTGGACAATGGGAGCATCCATGATGTGACAAGCAGCCAATCCATGAGGTGGCCTGGCTCGAGTGCTTTGTCCAAAAGGCACAATGGTGACTACACTGAACCAATCAGATCTACTTCCTTTGAGAGTTTGGAGCAAGCAGCTGAGAGCAGGAAGCAGGAACAAAAAGGCACAAGGAGAGAAGCAGAGACTCGAGATCAGCTGAGCCACGTGGACAGTCCAGACAGAGTGCTAGAGACAAGGCCAAGGGTCCCTGTTGTACCCCAGGCCCAGTCTGGAGGCTTTTCCTGGCCTAGAAGCAGAAATTGGCCTCCTTCATCTTTAAGCAAGAGCATCCAGAATGCACCTTCACTTCCTGCCACCAGGAGATCAGAAGGGCCAGCCACGCAGGCTTGTTTCACTAGACCAGACAGCAAGAATCAAAAGATTAGCATAGTGATGCATCCTCTCCAAAAAGAATGCAAAACGAATCAAAGAACACAAACCGTGACTGACAAGCACAGCCACACTCTATTTTAAAGTATTGAGCTATTTGAACTAAGGAGGCATAATATGGCCCTTTTCCCGCCAATATCAACAACAACAACAACAATTTCATAATAATTTACAATAAATTCTTAATTATTTATTTTCTCCATTTTCCTCCATTACCATCAGCTACATCATTACGGACGTATATGTGTGTGTAGATTTTTTCCCATTTGAAAGCTGGCAGGTAAGGGGTGGGAATTTCTTTTCCTTCTCCCCTTTTCTTGACAGAAGTAACCCCTGTTTTAAGTTTTCAAGACCACCCAGCAGGAAATAGGAAGTTGGGTTTTTATCCTAATCCCCTAGTGTAAAAAAAAAAAAAAAAAAAAAAAATCCATATATCCAAGATCCTGCTGTATTAATTTAATCAGTTTTTTTTTTTAAGTTAAATTTGATTTTTAAATCCTTTAGGTGATGAGACTTGTGGGTTGTTATCATTTTACTTCTATTTTTAAAATATAGACCTGTGGTTCTTTTTCCAAAATCAATCCAACAGAAAGTGAATTATGGTCAATGCATAATAAAATCAGAGCTACCTTTTGACTTGGGAGAATTATTAGCATTTTGAATCAATGGTTTCCTAGTTCTTCAAATTCAAAAATACCTGGTCAAGTCCAGGACTTCCCAAAATACTGGAGTTCTGCAGATTGCTCTTTTTCAATGCTTTTAAAACTAAAAGGACATAATGGAACAGGAATCTGGCTATTGAATAACTTGTAAACCCTGCAGGGATGTACAAAAACACGGCTGTTCGAGCCAGGGCCTCAGTGAAAGGCATGGGGCCCAATCCAGCACGCATGAACTTCTCATGACCCTCAAGTATATTCATATGATATATCGCAAACACCATAAAGCAGCATTGTAATTACAGGCAGCAATTGATTTTAAAAGGCCTATATCAGAATTAATACTCATAAAAATATAATAACCTAAACCAGAGAATTTAGGGATTAGAGCATTTTGAACATTATACTTCAAATTTATAAAGGCTATGTATTAGTTAGCATTCACAGAGGTTTTTAAAAATGGAACAGCTATGTACACAGTGAATTCATTACATATCCAGATATAAAAAAATGGGTATTAAACTGCCCCCGCCCCAAGTTCAGTACTAAAATCAATTAAGTTCCCCTAATATAATTAAAATGCTGGTCTCGTGACCCATCTTCCTATGTGCAGGTTTAGAATGTTAGGGAACACGACATCTGCAGTTAAGACTAGGAGGGGCGTCTATGACTAAGATGCCTCCAGGGCCAAGGACTGGGGATGCTTTTTCCAGTGTAAGGAATCATCATAGAGTCCAAGGAGAAGAAAACATTGGCAGATTTTGGTGAGCTTGAGATATATCTTGGAGTGAAAACTGAATCGTCAAAGGAAAACGTTTTAAATTCTTGTTAAGCTGAAATGGCACGTATATAATGGAATCCATTCATGGAGGGAGAACCCAAACATGAGTCTGATAGGCCACCACAGCACATTAAAAATATCCTCCAAATGGCTGTTAAGATAAAGGAAGACATATCTTCAACAGAGATGAATAAAGCTGTACAACTATGAAATGTCAGTTAAGCATGCTGGCCATTAACAATGTTCTAAGAACATCTCAGACTATGTGGAAATACAAGAAAGCATAACTCCAATGTTTGACTTTGAACTTGAACTGGTTCCAGCTGAAGTGACTACTTCCAGCCAAAATAATGAGTCTTTCTTGGCCTTCCTTCCACAAACCTCTAAATGATAGAAGCACTGAATGAAGGCAACTCCTTTAGAAACAAACAAATACAGATACTCATTCCTTTTGAATTTCAAGACAAACAATAGAGAGTGAGAATCATATTTGAGAGGCAGTTTATATTTTTCAAAGGATTTTTATAGATTTCATTGGATCTTCAAAAGGACCTTCCTTAGGAAAAAGTAAATTCAAGTTTAAAACAATTTTATTTCTCCCGTTAGGAAAATAAAATTCAGCCCCTTGAGATAATCTCTAAGTTTCCCAGATTTCAAAAGTTACTTTTTCTTATCACGGCCCCAAATCTGTAGGAACAAGAATTTCTCGCCAACAGTGAGCTCCCTTTCATGAAATCCTTATCTACCAAGATTCACCTCTGCAAGTCCCTAGTTGTGAAGTGCAGACAGCCAGCACAAACAAGTCTGAGGCTGTTGAGGAGGAAGTGCCTGAGCAGGTGCAATCAAACAAGGGATGGAAAGCTGAGTTAACTGTATAATATCATGTACATTTATCAACTTATGATAAATGAGATCCTATAGATACTCTCTTGACAGTTCTATCCTTACTGCTGTCATTTAATGAATAGGTACACATGTCTGATTTTGACTTCAGTCACTCTAATACTATTTCTCCCTATTGAAGAACTGAAATTCTTCAACTGTTACATTTTCCTACTCTGGTGATTTTCAGGAACATGATTCTTGAGGCTATGGGTGACATACTGCACTCAATTAAAAAAAAAAAAAGACACTTCTTTGCACTTTCTGTCATCTAATATATTACATACTACCTATTTAAATTTTATATCCCCCAACAAATGTAGCAAGGACTTTACCTTATTCACAGGTATGTCCTAACCCATAGTAGGCATTCAAGACCTATTGAATGATCAAGTAAATAAATTGGATTCCATATGCTGTAGGAAAAGAAAAATCAACATTTAGGCCTCTTAAAATATTGACAGGCCTTGCAGAATTTACTATAGGGGCAAACTTGAAGAGAAGTCCAATGGGAAGACCTCCTACACAATGGTAACGCAATCGAGATAGGCCCAATTCCAACTCTGCATTTCTCTGAATCAGCTACTCCTTAAGTTCATATATTGCTCCACTCAGCCAATGGCAATTCTGGGAGAGAGGCAATTGATAATAATTATGTTTTCTGCCTTCTCTTGGGTTATGAATTTATCATGATGCGAAAGTTGAGCTACTCCGATGCCACGTTAACAATGATAAACACCATAAAGACAAAAAGAAACTAAATTTAAGCATTTAGATTCTGCAGAGGAGTTTATTAAACAGATTAACTAAGGAAAGGCAAAGCCATGCAATTATGGAAAACAGGTAGCAACACTCTGGCTGGCTATTTTTGACGGCCACCTGAGAACGGATTTCAAATGCCCTCATTTCTGCAGGTACATTATCATGTGTTTTATTGTTATTCACAGCTGCAAGTTGATTAATTTGTATTCAGAAATTCTAAGGGGCAAATGCACAATGCATAGTAATATACATTTTTTTTACAGACACAGTGAAAACCCTAAGCCACATCTCATCACTAACTCTTACTCAACCAGTGAGCAAAATCCACAAAAGAGTTTGCAAAAGGTTTTGAAAGAGTTTGGTTTGAAAGAAAAAAATGCAAGAGGAAGCCCCTCTCCCTATCCCCCTTCTTAAAAGAAAAGCAAATTAAAAAAACTAAGTCTGAAGGAAAACCAAACAAAGAGAACAGTTGGGTAATGTCAAGCTGCCAGAATCATCAATGTTGTCAGTTCATGCTCTTGTCTCCCTGCTCTCTGAGCATTTCCAATAAAATCTAGAAACTCCAGTGATGACACACACGACAGACTTATGCACCATAGTCAAGCTTAAATAAGAGAGAATGATACCTGTTAAATCCATTGCCTAAGTGCAATCATGGGAGTTTCGTAAGAATACTAAACCAACTCTCCGTTTTCTGCACCACGGAGATAAGGAGTGGCATGGATAATCGAAATGGGTGGAAAATGTATATCATTGATTTGAGAACACAAATCCTGATCTGTCCCTCTCGTCCATCAGCCCCTTAGTCTATGCCCCTAGCTGATTTACTTTCCTGATCATGCTTCCCAGGCTTAAGTGAATTTACATTCCCTTTCACACTGACCTTAGAAGTGGATCTGAAACCATGCTTCCTAGCTGGAGAAAAGAACTTTCCCATCTGAAACCTTTGCAAATTATCCACAGCTTTGACAACAGGTACTCAGCAGTTGACAGTATTCTCGTTAAAAAGTTTTATCAATCACCTAAGGTAACTCAAAGATGCAATAAGAGTGGTATATTACCAGGCAACATATTCATCAATATTATTCAAATGCAATTTTGATTTGCTTTTTCATTATTTCCCATGCTTAAGATTCTTAATTGCTTTCCCAAGCCTGCTGCCATAAGCATAGGCCAATCAAAGAATGTACCTGTCAAATGCTTGCATACATCATGTTTGTGTTCATTTATACCGGAGACACCATGGACACAGCTAAACGACTGGACCTGGCCTTTTGTAAGTTCCTCATAGCATCCCAGACATGACTGCAGACTTTCCCACTATTTGTCACTCTGTAGTTCAAGTATTTTCCCAAACCTTCCCTGGCAGTGTGTATCAGGTGGATTGGGAGACATCAGACACTGGGAAGGGAAAGAAACCCCTGAGATGGTGCTCTCAGGGTGAAAGAACAAAGCGTAAGCTACTAGAACTCAGAAAGGAAAGGTGGTCCTGACTGAGGGACACCACAAAGCTTTCACTAATAGGATTCCACATGGTCTGCGTGTTTATGGTTTAAATGAGCTACAGACACTGAAACAGCCCACTTAACCCAAAAACAAAAGGTATAGGATGGGAATCTGAGACCTACAGAAACTCCAGAAACAGAAATTAGACTAATCACTCAAGTCCCGTAAATACACACGAAGTCACGAATAATCCATTTCATTATATTTGGAAAATTATTACAGAAGAAACGAAATTTCTAAAGGACCAGATATAAGTTAAATAATAAAATAATGATGGTAAAAGTCCCTTCTTGAGTTAAAAAGAACATGAAAAATTTTAACGAGTTAAAAAGAAAAGCAATCTGATCAAGAATCAGCAATTGGAGGAAAATGAAGAATTTCATTGTGTAGTGGAGAATTACCATTTGCCCTTATTGTTATATTAAAGTCAACCAATGGGAGTGGTTAAACAGACATACGATCACATGTTGGAAGGATCCTATAGACAGCACCATACAAATGGGACATGCTGATATGATTCTATTGAGTCAAAGACAAGCATCTTAGCACAAACCAGCCCTGGCATAATTCAGGATAACAAATGCTCTAAGGTACTGAGTGGACATCAGGTGACCAAGGAGACCCCTGTTAGATCTGACTTTCTACATAAGAACCACAAAAGACTCAAAACACCTAAGTTGGGGTTTAGCAACACTCGAAACAAAAAGCCACAACAGCGCCACTCTGGTTGAGCATTTTTCACAACTCCAGAAGGGAGGAGAGAGTAGTAAATGATCTGTGAGCTGACACTGAAATGATGAAGGATGAAACCTCGATGTTGTTTTTGTCAACTAATTACATTCACCAAAAAGCTCAAATTTTAAGTCATCTGAAAGCCTGTTTCATCTAAAAGAATGATTCCTATTGGTTCAGCAAATGTCTATTGAGGGGGAAAAATGGTCATGCATCTGGTGCCTTCTCCCCATGGATGCCTGCTTCCCCACCCAGTGGAGACATTTTAAAGGTAACAGAAAACCTTGGACTTTGCAATGACCTTCCTGTGTCTGCTACCCAGTCTCACTCTCCATGCAAAGGCTGGAAGAGCCAGCTCCCCTGAATGGGATTCTTTCTCAGCCCACTCTTTCCATGGCACTCATGCTATTTGACCGTAACTCTCTTGGCCAGAGAGGTGTTGCATAGGCCATGGTGGTATGGTGTCCTGGTGACATCTTGTGGTGAAATAGAATATAAATAAGCCTAAATTCTAACCCATGGCTGCATTCCAGTCAACTAGAACCTGATTTCACCTTTGTTTTTCTATCTGAGTAGCTTCTCACTTTATCCCTCCTTTTCTAGGCCTGTAAACGAGAGGTGTATACTGGGGTCCAACGGACACATGCATTTAACCACAAATTAAAGCAAACACTTCCCAGAGGTGATCAGATGTAAGAAAGCAGCAACTTTCATTAGATGAACAATAGGTATTTTCAAAGAGATGAAAAAATTCTATCTTCCATTGATCCCCATCTGTTCCAACGGACTAATAAATAAAAAGGTAGCAGGAAGGACATGGCATATGGGTGAAGATGGTCAGACAACATATGTCTAGTTCCCAAGACTTCTTAAATCAAGCCTGGGTTAAAGCGATAACATTCCCTCACATTGGTGTGAAAAGTTATTCTTATTCAATTACGAATTCTATAATCCTAAAGCATAAATCCAGAAAAAAGTAAACTTGGGGTGTTTGTCTATCTGGTGTTAAAAATGAATAATGAGGAGGAAAAAGATTCCACAAAAAAATGATTCCATGATAATATTAAGAGCCCCCTTGGCTGTGACTGTAAACATAGATGAAAAGATTACATAGCATTAAGGATGCTAACAAAGAAGTTAAACCCTTTGCATTGTGAAGTAAAGAAGCACAACAGAAGCGTATGCAAATGCTAAGATAAACATCTCTTTGTGTTCAAAGTTAATTTCTTTATAAACATTTAGAAAGCAAGAGGAGCATATAATGGAAGTGACATGAATCGTCTATATGAAATCCTTATGTCCAGGAACAGCTCTTAACACATTGGCCTGGTCAGTGGAAACGCATTTCCTGTGTATGACACACTGAAGGTGGACCTCTGGTAAGTGTGCCCATCAGCAGCAACCACCACACAGCCATGCCTGGCCTCCACTACCTATTCAGTGTGACAATAAATGAGACCAGATGCACACATTTGTTGCCTATTATTGTCTACAAGAATAGCAGCACAGCAGTGAGGCCTGAGCTACACAAGAAAACGTCACAGGATATAAAACAAAAAAGAAAAAGAGAAAAAAGAAAGCATTTTCTTTCTATTATTTTCTAGGCAGTGTCAAGGAAAATCATTATCAAGGTTTTTCTGGCAGAAACTGCATCCCTGAGAACAACGAGATCTTAAACATAGGATTTAGGGATTCAAAATGTTAGGTGCCCTTCTCTTTGATGGCTGGTGCCATTTCCAAACTGAAGGAAACCTAAACTAAATCCCAGGGTGGGTAAAAGTAGAGCATATTACCCGATGGGGCTCATGTCTGAGAGCTGAAGAATAGCTCTCTCTCCCATTCATTCCACTAACTTCTTGAAGATACCCAGATGTTGTTGAAGATAGGTAATTGAGCAGTATATGATTTCATTCTCAAAATGAGCCAAATACCAAGTTTTTGTTTTGTTTTGTTTTTTAGACGCAGAAGTAGCTGTAAAAGTAATGGCAGTACTAGAATTCTTTTTTAAAGTCTTGAGTGGCAAAAAAACAATTACAATACTTAAATGTCATACCGAAGTGAGTCAAATTATAAAAACAGAGAATAAAATATTCTTCAAAGAGATGTGCTGGTTGGAAACTAAGAAAAAAAATAGTATTCGAGGATTTTTACATGTTAACTTAATATTTTCTGAATTAAGATGGAATAATTGCATAGAACCGTAGTTTTCTTAATCAGCCCAGGTGTATTTACTGGAGAAGGAATAAATTATTCCAATAACTGATGTTGGGACAACTGACTAATCATCTGGGGAAATGAAGCTGGAATCCCAATGAATTTAATGAATTCAAGGTCAAACATAGGAGCATTTAACCAATTCGACATATAAGTGAAGATAACGTTACAGAGGAGAAGGATTTTTCAAAGCATAATAACCAAAGGAAGATACCACCCACAGAAGACAGGCTGACTGATTTGGCTACATTAAAACTAAACACAAAATTAAAACACACACAAAAAAAGCAGAAATCATGAGAAAATATCTTTGCTATACATGACAAAGGGTTAATATCCCTACCTGAATCCATAAAAAGTTCTTACCATTCATAAACATAAAGACGCAACGATAGAAATCAGTCAAAGACACGAATAGATTATTTTCAAAAGAAGACCGTTGATAAGTACATAAAAATGTTTAGCTTCACTAATAATCAGGAAATGCACAGTAAAATTAGATTTGACTTGGCTTTAGAAAACGATACTTACTCTTAGTGAAAATACAGGCAAGTAGCCTTTCAATCTTTCAAGAGGGCAATTTAGCAATTTATCTCCAAGCCTACTCTTACCCTTGGAACCGGCACTTGCAGGCACACTCAGTAATCACTCATTGGTGTGTGCTACAAAGACATTCATTGCAATTCCATTTACAATAAAGAAAAATTATAAATAACTTGTATGTCCAACAATAGGGGATTGGTTAAATAAATTATGACCCACTCATACATTAGGACACTGGGCAGCTATTAAAAATGATTCTGCTGAAGGATTTAATAGCACAAAAATACTGTTAAGTGGAAAAGGGCTGTTTCCAGGACAATTCTGTTTTCTTTCTTTGACCTGCCTATACTTTAAAATTTTTTACAAGCAACATATATTTGTAACATCAGAAACTATATATTTGAAATAACCACCAAAAAATAACTTGTTTCATTTAACAGAGAAGGAAAAATCACGCAGATGCTGCCTCTGGTCCCTTCCTTTCCACTGACAAATCATGGGAGCTTCAGCAGTCACTGAATCCATGTGGGCCTCAGTTTCCTCATCTGTAAAACAGGAATAATAACACCTTCCACATCTTAGACATACAGAGAAGGTTAACAACACAATTATATGAATATACTCTCTAGACACATAAAATGCCATTTTTTTGTGTTGTTTTTGTTTTGGAAAATCTGTTGTCATACTAGCCATACAAAAATAATTTCTCAGCTCCATCCAGCAAATGTATCCACTCAGTTGGGCTCAAATGCCTTTCCCTCATTCTCTGCAGCTGAACTCAAACACCCTTTCCTTCTAGAAGCCCAGCTAGAGGGATGCCTCCCTCCCCCTGCTTCCTCCTGCTCTCCTTTGCCAGGTTGTTCTCACCACGTCTTATGTTTTCCGTGGCATCATTTTGTGGCCTGGCTCTCCCTCATCCGCCAGAGGGCCTAACACATCCTTCATTCTGCCTACCCTATCTTCCATATGGTAGAAACCCCAGCTCCCCTCATGCTGGCCACATCAACCTCTTGGGGACCAGCCAAGGTGGAAAAGTACAGAAGGGTATGTTCCACACAAGTGCAGGGTTTTTCAGCCTCAGCACTAGTGACTTTGCAGGCCTGAATAATTCTTTGTTGTGGGGCCTGTCCTGTGCATTGTAGCATGTTTAGCAGCATTCCCGGCCTGAATGCACTAGATGCCAACAGCAACTCATTCCTCCCTAAGATGTGACAACCAAAATACCTCCAGACATTGCCAAATTTCCCTGGGGGAGGTGGCACACAGTGAGAAAGGCACCAATTTTGTTACTAACGGGCACAGCCTCTAAGCAGCAGGTACCCAGATCAAATCGATGACTGTCTCCAGCATACTGTTTCCTTGGCAGGAGAGTCCATGTGAGAGCCTCAGTCAGAATCTCCTGAGATTGAGCGGGTACTGACAGAGGGAGCACAGCTCCCCTCCTTCCTCCGGCTCCCTTCTCACCCTAAGCGAAAGGAAGGGGACAGCCCCCTGAACCGGGAGCCTATTTGTGTCTCCTCTGAGAGCGTGTTCTGGAAGCGCTACAGAGCGAGCATGAAGATCTTTTGTGAGATTACTTATCTCAAGCGTGTGTCACTTTTTCGGCACCATAAAACTGAAATACTTGAAATAGATGTCACTACATTTGTCACGAACTGACATGGCCAATTAATATTACAAATTCACCATGGAGAAACGCTTCCAGCTCCCAAGGTATAAACTGCTGAACATCACAATTTCATCTTGTAACAATGGGCCAACCTCGCCAGGGCTATAAATACAACGAAGTCTAGCCTGATTAAATGGTAAAAAGTGCTGTTCACTGGGAGTTGCTCTCCAGGGCTGACACCTGCTCTGTGCCTAAAGTTAACAGGTACCACCGGTGTCTTGGCTGCAAAATATTTTTTTTTCAATCTTTCTTTGGGAAAAAGTTGACTGCTGCATACTATGTCATTTTTCTGCTCACAGCTAGCAATTGGCACACTCATTATACGACTTGAAAGATTCTGGAGAGAGGTTGTCCCCAGTTACGTTGCCATTTAGCTGGCTGGGCTTTTTCTTTCTTTTTATTAAGTGGTGTCATAGCCAAACTCACTCCTAATGAGGCCCAGCTGGGCCCTTGGCCCTGAAGAACTACAGATTGGAAATGAACTGGAAAACAACACTTGGCCTCCCTTTAACTTCCCATGAGCCAGCGTCACCCCACTTTGCCCCCTTAGGAGTCAGCCAGCTTCTTTCCCGGTAGCCATCTTAGAGATCAAACAGAAAAACACCATTGTTCTAGGTCACACAATGATTTTCGGTGATTTGCAACCATTCTCCACTCACAGTTGCAAAGGGAGGGCATTTGAAGTGAATTCCACAGGATGTTTTAGGAGCTGACAGGCTTGGACTTTCTTTTCTCAGCAGAAGTTTTAACTTCCAGTCCTGTGGCTTAGTTCTTTATATTGCTGGTTTGAAAAACAGAGAGCAGTAAGGAAAGAGATCAGGTATTAAGGAAAATAAGTAGTGGCCAATAAATTACCCAAACTGAATAAACAAAATAGGCTTTGGAAATAAGGTTTTGGAGGAAGGTGAGACCTAGATGCATGAGTGTATGAAATCAGAGAGAAATGTGTCAAAAACAAATTACAAACCTTCCAAATATAGGATTACACATGAATGGATGGTAATAATCACACATCAGTCAAGCTCAGTGTGTGTAATACGTCTTGCATTTCATCAGACAGAGTTAGCTCTTGGGTCATTAATTAGCAACCTCAGTTCTAGATACCAGAATATGAGGAAGGCTATAGTACACTGGTCCTGCCTCGAGATTGTGATTCATTTCCTTATCTGCTTCTCTTTTTCTTCCCTCATTTTGCTAAAAATGCCCTCTGAAGAAAAATGAAGAGCTTTCTTTCAAAAGGAAAATATGTAAGACTCTGCTCACACAGTTCACCAGTAATGGAAACAGGAGATTGCTTTCCTCAAAGTATACTTAATTAAAGTAATTTACTAATTCCTTTACATCTAATACAAAAAAGTTATAAGAAGTTTTATGCATTTATATTATACTTTTTTCCTTCTTCTTCTTCTCTCAATAATGCAATCTTTCTGTTTTATGAAAGCTGAACCACTCCATACAAAGAATAGTTTACTCCAATACAAACAGAAATTACAGAAAATATAAAAATCCAACTAAACCCTTTAATCTCTAACTTTCCAAGCAGGTGAATTAATATAGAGGACATTTGAGATTTATTTTCTTTAAGCTCCAACAGTAAAGAATGTTTCCAAGTCATTCTCAAAGCTCTGGAGATTTTTAAAATCCAAATGAACCAAGCTTAACTCTGTGGTGTGATATATAATAAAACCTACTCCAGGATTCACCTACTTAAAGATATATACATTTGGATAAGACAGAAAAGACATTAGAGAATCTAAACATATGTGGATCTAATGGTTAAAAAATGTAAATAAAGGTTTCTTCCTTCAAGCAATAAACCCAGGCTTCTCAGTGGATATTTTGAATCTTGATTTTAAAACAGGCCCAAAAAGAAATTATTGGAGTAAATACCAGGTGAAGGGAAAAACCCACGAGCATGTTTCCCTCTAAGAACAACGTCTCCACCCTGCAACTGTGAGCACTTCATCACCACGTCATGGCTCAGAACTGCCATATGGGTCCTTTAATTCTTCTTGGTCCCTGTCACACCACCACCCATAAATTGCTTTTCATGGGAAAGTAAGTGTAAGTGGTTTTCTTGTCCCTAAATTTCTTGTCTTCCACAAGAAAGCATTAAGCATACTTCAAATAAAAATTCGCAATTATCAATAGCCATGTCAAAGATTAAATACCCAAGCTAAGACGGTTGAGTTGAAAAAGATGATGAAATGGAACAGAAAGCTTTTATTTTTCTAGTCATGATCTGAAGGTACCGTGGAGACTGTTGAGAAAGCAAACGAATAGTGAGAAGGCCTTTGGGGATTACTTAGTAAAAGTCATTTCAGTTACACAGGCATGACCAAAAGGAGTGCTTGTTAGATTTTGTTATTCACTTTAGTAATTACCCAAACTGAATAAACAAAGTCAGGTTTGAAACTAAGGAAGGTGAGAATTGTATGCATAAGGGCCTGCAATCACAGTGATACAACTTAATGTTGTTATTTTGCTTAAATGAAAGCATCCAAGACATAACTGGCCTTTGTATCACATAAAATCCATCATTATCACATTTGAGGCCCAAGAAATGCAACTCCCAACTCAAGGAAACAGCAAACAAAATCCCAACACATTACAGACACCTCTAGATACAGAATTTGAATGAGTGCCCTGAATAAACAAACAGTAGCAATCATTGGGCATTACCTTACATGCCAGAAGGATAATCCATTTTAAACTAATTTTGGATTTATCAAAATACACTTTAGAGTGATCATACTGAATGATTCAAGAGACAGTTTTTAAAAAATATTACAGCTGTATTGAGATATAGTTCACACACCATACAATTCATCCATTTAAGTGTACAATTCCATGGTTTTTAGTATATTCACAGACGTGTGCAACCATCACCAGAGTTAAGAGCAGAGAAGGAAAGAGAAGAGAAAGAGACCAGGAGGCACACATTCTATGGCGTGTTCCCCTGGTCTTTCTTGTTGTAGGATTTCTCACTCCCTCCCACGGAAATGTAGCTGTATTTGCCTGTTTGCCAAATCAATTCTCTTCCCAAATAAAGTAAGAGAGAAAGCAAAAGAAAAGCGTTCATTCGCAAAACTGAGACTCACCGAGTTAAAAAATTAAGTTGTACAGATCAGAAATGTAATCATAGGAGACAAGCTCTGAGAGTTTTTCAATCACTGTGGGGCTGCATCAATTTAAAGTCATGTTACATTAAAGAGAAAAACGTCTGGGAGAGTCTCCCCGTGTCGCTTTAGATTAGATTTGTTGTTGTTATCAGGCTGTGCATTTTGTCGGCTTTATTTTACATTTTAAAGATATTGCTTAATGCTCATAAATAAGAAACATGTAACCTACGACTTCTGCTTGGTTGTCCAGAGATCAGTAGACAGCACAAATTAACATGAAGAGTCAAACACACAGTGTTCGTCTAGATTCATATTAACATGTTAACTAACTTCCTCGCAGTAATCTAACATAGAGCAACTTCAAATGCAGTGCTTCTTTACTTTTTTTAACTCTGCTCCACTTAATTTAAAAGTTACACAAAAATCAATTTGTGGTCTATTTCCCTTCACCTATTCTACCATGTAGGAGGGAATGAGAAAATTCCATACAGTTTGTCTCAATGTCTCGTCAAGTGCGACTTCCTTCATCTCACCAAGATCTTGTTAAATTGTATATGAGTTTAGTCCTGGGCTCCGAGGACTTCTAAACATCAAGTTGCATAAAAGTGACACTTCACCAATTTAAGTGATAAGTTTTCAAATTGTGAAGCGTCTAATTGCAACAATAAATCCACCTTGCTTTCCTCTACGGCCAGACATCTGTATCTTTAACAAACAAAAGTGGCAGTTTAAAAACAATTAGACTCAAAAACTCTAATGAATAAAAATCACTGTCTCTGTAGAGAGCACATAAACTTGGATATGCTTCTGCACCACATGGCACACACAGGCTAAGGACACTCTGAGGCAGGAAAGGCCCTTGCCTTGAAGTAATGACTCTACACATCAAAAATCTAGAGAAAACATTAACCTCACTGCAACAATCAATGTAGTGACTACAGTTACCTTTTTTTTTTCCTTAGAGGAAGGAGAGTGGTCTTCATTTTGGTTGACCAATGACCACCAGAATTTGGTAACACGTAGTTTGCTAGCTCATACAGTCTGATTGTGATCCCCACCAACAAATCACGTCTTAAAGGCAAGGACATTAGGAAACGCAAAGACAAGGAGGGACAGGGATGGGGAAAAAATCAAGAGGGTTGGATGGGGACGGGCCTCTGCTTGACCTCTGCTTTCCACAGAAAAGGAGGCCGCTGCTGAAATACGAGAAACTGGCTTATAAGTTCCAAACTGGTTCTGAGTTTCCAAGGGCATGAAGTCTGGAAGGATCTTTGAGGGTCATTTGACTACACTCCATTTCCAGTTTATATGCTGACTTCAGAACCTGACCACTGCAGAAGATGAGTCTCCACGGCCTCCACAGCACACAGAATTATTTATCCCTGTACCCCTATATATTAAACACCCTTTCCCGGCAGGTGAAATAACTGTTTGCTGAGTAAATGGATGAATCTTACGTTCAATGTTTCAAGCATGTGCAAAACACTTGCGTGACACCTGGCACATAATAACCTTCGATAAGAGATTTCTCTTCTAAGCCCCTGGTAAGCTTTGTGGTGTCCATTAAGGTTGGAAGCTCAGAACCTGGCAGAATAGCTCTGACCTCGTCAGGAAGATCATGCTCAACACAGCAGGGATTTACAAACAGCAGTGTTCTATCTTTGGTAGGACACTTGCCCATGCGATTATTTGGAGCCCTGTATTTGTTTTCTACTGCTCAAAAAAAGCTATTTCCTCCTTGCCTTGTATCCCCTTCTTGTATCTTTAGCATTATTTTTTCACCAAGGTTGTACCTATATAAACATTGTTTCTACCCTCCAGAAAGCAGGACCAACCAGTTATCCTCGTTTGGGGTACCATCTATGCAATCCATAGATCCTGAGAGTAAGGGAGGGAAGTTAGAAAGAAGTAGGAAGGGAGGGCTGGATTTTTATTACGGTGTAAGCAGAGCAATGTGTTAGCATCATGGAGTAGACAGAACAACGTCCCTTCCTCTCTAAAAGATGTCTAAGTGCCCGGAACTTGTGAAAACATTAGGTTACAGGGCAAAGGGGAATTCAGGTTGCAGATGAAATTAAGGCTGCTAATCAGTTCAACTTAAAAAAGGGAGAGATTACCTTGGATTGTCCTGGTGGTCCCAACGTAATTGGGTGGTAGGTGTAGGTGGTCCCTACCTTAAGGGCCCTAAAAGGTAGAAGAGAGAGGCAGGAGAAAAGAGTCAGAGGAAGACGTGACTACAAAAGGCGCAGTGAGATGCAACATTGCTGGCTTTGAGGATGGTGCCACAGCCAAGGAACGTGGTGGCCATAAAGCCAGGGAAAGAGATTCTCCCCTGGAGCCTCCAGAAAGGAACATAGTGCTGCCAACACCCAAATTTTGGCCCAGTGACACCTGTGTCGGACTTCTATCCTACCAAATTGTAAGATAATAAATGTGTGTTGTTCAGCCGCTAAGCTTGTGGTAATTGGTTACAGCAGCAAGAGGAAACTAACACACATGGATACAACGGGTGTAACCCATCAGTCAATCCACAGGTTTTCTGATTTGCAAGGGTCCATGCAAAGTGTTGATCTACTTCAAAATAATTAAGCCAGACTTTAGGAGACACAAAGACAAAAAAAATTTATATTCATTATCATTATTACTTTTATCATTGTTTTAATTACAATTTTTGCTTTTCAGCTATTCATATTTAACTGACCAGAATCAGAAATTTATTGAGACGGAACGGCCCACTCAGGTTACTGCCTGCGACAGGCAGTGAGCCTCTGGGATAAGGGCACTGCCTCGCCATGTCTTCCTGTCTCTGCTGTGTTCTATCTTGAGCCAGTTAACTTCTCTGAGCCCCAGTTTGCTGTTCTGTGAAATGGAAATAATAATAGTCCCAACATCTCGAGGATCATCATGAGGATTTAAGAAGACAAGACACTACGCATAGAGGCCAAACTCAGCGCCAGACACATAGTAAGTGCTTGATACCAGGAGGAAACAGATCCGTGAGACTTACGTGATTTGCCAAAGAGCACAGAGTTACATGGCAAGGACAGAAATACAAGGTAGTCTCCCTCCCCCTGCTAACACTCCTTCCCCTACAATGCCCACCCTTTCCCTTGCCACACCCACTCTTTCTCCTGCAATCCCCACTCTTTCCCCTACAACACCACGCATCTACCACCAAACCCTTCCGTGACTCAAACTGGTGGATTTTAGTCCATATTGGCTTAAACATCAAGGACAGTCCTCTTAATTTAACCCATTCTCATACAGGTCTCTATAAAGCTGTCTGAACATGATTAAGTACCAAATATTGTCAGACCAAGCACCTAAATTAGACTGAGCGGTAGTGCAGGTTCCAGTCCGGTTCCAAATGTTTAAACAGAGGACATTTATTTGGGAATCTTTATCATTGACTGATAATGTTCAACTTATTTTCACTAAGATAAGGTGACTCATTAACAAACACACACATAAAATCAAACTACAAAATTGATGACACCAACTGAGAGTCAAACCGGGTGCAAGACAGCTTGGCGTCAAGGTTACAGAGAAACGAAGACCTGGCCTTGCTCTCCGTAGGCTTAGCAACCCCTCCAGGGACTCGGACATGAAAATTAGAGAGGAAAAGTGCCAGGCAGTGTGGTTGCCCAGCAGACTGGTAGGACAACAGTTGTTCAGATGACGGCGCACTCCCAGGGGGCTGAGGTCCAGAGATCAGACTTGACTAGAGGGGGTGACAGGTGGAGGTGATGGTAATGACGACAGGGCTCACTGCAGTGGACACTGCTTTACTGCTGAGTGCCAGGCACCGTGCTTGGTGATTTATAGGGGTTGTCGTCTAACTTTCACAAAAAACCTAAGAGGTAGGAACAATTATAAACCACATTTTACAGATGAGGAAACAAGTTCAGAGAGGCTGGTTCTTGGCCAGAGGTCACACAGGTAGCAACTGGCAGAGCTTGGACTTGAACCCCAGTCTGACCTTGAAAGCACTTAGATACTCCCAGCAAGAGGAACAGCAGTGACTCTGGTGGACAAGCTTGTGGCAGGGACAAGGATCCTGAGACCCGAGGGTCCAGGAGATAAGTTTGAAATGTAGAGGCTGACATGGCACCAGTGATGAGCCCAGGTATGCACAGTCACAGCACAGGGGGTCAGGAGGCAAGGAGAATCTGATGGGCAAGGTGCTCCATCCTGGGGGCTGAGAGGGGCACACACCACAACAGGATGGACCTCATTTCGGTGCTCTGAAGAGCCGAGGCAGCCATACCGGGGAGGCTCACAGCAGAGCGTGACATGTTGATCAGCTCCTGCTCTGCAGCACACGGGGCCCATCCCCTCACACCCCGGACAGGTCTCAGACAGCCTCCTGAAACCGCCCTGGGGGCCCCAGAGGCCCTGAGGTCTCCAGAGCTTGTCACTCAGGCACCGAATACACTTAGTCTAATTGGATATTATTCTTTCTTTATGAAGCCAAGCAGGTTGTTACCTAGTTCCCTGGGTAAGACATTTGCAGCTTCATTTTGCAATTACATCTCCCTGGTATTTGTCATGGCACAGAAGTCAAATCTCTATGTCGCTGCTCCCCAATGTCATCTTCTCCTTCTGTTTAAAACATAGGTGCTATGCCAGGTCTTTTTAACTCTGTAAGCGCTTTTCCATCCTGTACAAAAAAATCCTGCAATATCTGACCAATTATTTCTTAACCACATTAAAAATAGATGCCATTTCCATTGCCACTGTGGCAGTTATTAGAACCGCTCACAATTGTCCTGGTTCTTCGAGTCTTTGGAGCACACAGTAGGACTGCACTTCCCTCTCCTTTTGAAGTCAGGCAGTGCTGTGGACTGTGTTGGCCAATGAAATGTGGGTGGAAGTAATACTTTTGGGTGGAAGCTTTAGAAGCCAGGCACTGGTGTGCCATGTCCCCTTCCCTCTACTGCAAAAATAACAGAGGCATATGTAAGAGATGGTGCTGAGGCCAGCCTGGATCTCTGAGCAACTCTGATGGGCAGAGCCCTGCTTCTTGCATTCTTAGGTCGGCTATCATGAGTGAGAAATAAACTCATTGTATTAAGCCACCGAGGTCTGGGGATGTTTGTGACTACAGCACAATCTAGTGCATCCTGGCTGATAATAGCCATTTAAACCATTTTGAGTCCCATCTTTTTGTTCCACCTCCTTGTCATGAAGCTGGCTTTCTTTTTGCCTCCCAACATCATGGGACTGCTCAGGAGTTATCAAGGGTGGGCTGGGCAGCCTCCTAGGTTGCAATGTCTACCCTAAGTCCTGCATCCTTTTTTGTTCCTCTCTCCCTATGCAGCACACCGTCTTTCTTGGACCTAATCCAGATTCAAAGAACAAGAAAATGGATCTTGCTTTTCTCACCACCTTCTGTTGAAAGGGTTTCAGGTGGAGTCAGCTGCATTTCAGTTACAAAATGCAAATCCAGGCACAGTCAGCCAGTCCTCCCAGGGCTTTCTAGAATCAATAGGAGTCATACATATAGTCAAAGAAGGGGTCCTTCCTCTGTTTCCCCTGGCAAATCATCACAATGCCTGGGGCCTGGGGACTTTCGGAAGGCCTCAGCAATTGTTTCTTCTGAGGTTACATCATTTCCTACCAACCTAGATTGAGCAACCTGTGCCCTCAGAGAAGAAATCAATCTGCTCCTTCTCCATCTAGTGAGCTTTCCTTCTATAACAGCATCCCACAGCCAAAGAAGCAGAAAACTGAAATGTTCTCAGCCACACTGCTGCTGAGGCCAGATGCCGCTCTCCGGAATAATGTTAATGTCTCTGCTGTGCACTTTACTCGGAAGGGCAGTTCAGAGCCCTGTATCCCAAGCAGGATGCTCACCTGCTGGCTGCTCTCACACGCCTTTCCCAAACAGCCCCCCAAAAGGAGAATATGACCAAATAAATATAGCTACCATGCTTATGTTCTGGGGACCTAACATGCATTATCTCTAACGTGCACAGCAAGCTAAAGCTCAGAGGGGTTAAATGGTAGTAAACAGCAGAGGCTGAATTCTGATGCCAGGTTCATTTTCCTCCTACTCTAACAAACTTCCACCCTCACGCCTTTTTTGTTCATCCTTTTTGTATTCTTCTTCCTGTCAGGAAGATCCTCTCCAATCATATCTGTTCTGCAAAGCCTTGTTCCTGTTTTCCCCACTGGCCATTCCATGTTACCTATACTCACCCTGAACTCCTCCTTCTGGAACCTCTTCTCCACAGTGTTGGTGTTTGAGTCTATTTGTGATGCTATGATAAAATACCATTGACTAGGTGGCTTGAATAACAGACATGTATTTTCACAGTTTTGGAGGCTAGAAGTCCAAGATCAAGACGGTGGTAGATTCGGTTCCTGGTGAGAGGTCTCTTCCTGGCTTGTGGGCAGCCACCTTCTCACTCTGTGCTCACATGACCTTTCCTTGGTGCAGCATGGAGAGAGATCGCTCTCTCTCTTCCTCTTCTTATAAGGGCACTATTCACATCATGGGGGCCCCATTCTCATGACCTCATCTAACCCTAACCACCTTCCAAAGGCTCCATCTCACAATACCATTATTCTGGGGGTTAGGACTTCAACATAGGAATTCAGAAGGACACAAACATTTAGCCCATAACAGTGGGTAACAGAAGTCATGCATTTAATTCTAGGCACATAGTCTAGCTGCCTATTTTTCCTAAGTTCCCAGGTGTCACTTTGTGCTTCATAACATAGGTCTTAACAATGCAACTGCAGCAGCGGCAGTGACAGCAACTGCCAGCACCCACGGGTGCTTTCAAGATGCCAGGTACTTGATGACGCCATTCACCTGTGTGATCTCCTATCTGCATGGCTCTCTCCTGCACTCCATACGTGTCTCTCTGCCCTCAAATATCACCTCACCAATGAAGCCTTCCCCCAAAACCCTGACAAAAACAGTGTTCAGCACACAGTAGGCCCCAATACATATTCGATGAATGAATGAATGAATGAGTAAATGAATGAACGGGAAAAAGCCCTTCAAAGCCATGTCTATGGACTCCTTGTGACGTGTGAGTCCCATGCAATAGCCTTGAGAAGACTCAGCTGGTTCCATCACCACCTTCCTGAGAAGTAATGCCCACCCCAGACTCACGGAAAATGGGCAGCGCTGAATGAGCCCATGGTAACTGGTCCTCTTCCACTGAGCCCAGCCAAGGCTGGTGTCAGAACCAAAAATAAATTCCTCTCAGCCCTCTAGCCTCTCAGTAGGAATATCTGAAGTATCTTTAATCAAACTTTAGAGGCTCAAATTGCCCACAATTCTAGAAATGCCTCCAGTTACTATGGATTTATCAGTGAAGAGAATGAAATAAAGAAAATTTGTTTCATAGTTAAAGCCAAGGCCACTTTATCCCAGATGTACTTAAATCACTTAGCTCTTAACAGAATCTTTAACTATAAATATACTAAATTTGGTAGTAGGATAGATTAACTACAAAAGGAAATTAACACTGCCTTAGAGAATGGAGATAACATATTAAACCACTGCGAGGCAACTTTTGAGAATTATAACTGGGTAGACCTAACATTTTTAAATGGATATTAGAGATGATGAAATACCATTTGGCCACCCTCTGAAATGCAATTGAATTTACATTGATTAAGGAAGACGGGGAAAATCTAGTAGTGTATAAGGCCTTACATTAAAAACTCTAAACAAGCCCCAAAATGACTCCTTAGGAATAGGTTTGGTGACTAAACGGTGTGTCATCAGTCCTCCAGCAAGAAGCTGTGGTATTTAGCTCCATTATGAACGTGTGTGTGCAGGATTTCATCTGTGGGTAAATTTACACTCGCCTTCCAAAGAGACCGGCAGGAAGAACAAAAGTTAGCCAGGCTGTGTCATTAGCCCTGTTTGCATTCTCCAAAGCAAACTGACAGTCTCATGATGCAGTACATTCAAAACCCTCAGCGGTATCGACTGCCTGAAGCCGACGCTTCGTCGTTAAATACAGCACAGCTCAATTAACAGCTCTTCAATATACAATTTAATTTTTCTTTCATCTTGATCCACAGCCTGGCTCAAAATGAGGAATACTAGAATAGATGTACTTTGAATATCGAAGCAAGTCTTTATAAATAAACCTATCACACTTGTAATGATTTCTGTCATAACATGACAAAATAGATGAAGCTCAGCGTCTGGCACTTCTGCACACACGTCATTTTTCCAACATCACCAGAACCTAGGATTTTGGGGTTGCTTTTTTTTTTTTTGGCTCTTCTCTAATACTTTTTCCAGTTATCTCTGAATTGCATTCTGCTGTCTGAGAAAAGTTTACCCTTTTTTTTTCTTCCCTCTGTGACAATTCTCCAGAAAGAACGAAGAAAATTACTATTCTGCTACTTACATGTAAGGTAAGGAATGTAACTTATAAATGAATTATGAAGGTCTTACCCTTGGAAAGACATACATATTTCATCATAAATGTGATCCATAACACTTACTCCACATACAGTGTTTATATTTATACATGATTATTCTACGTTTTTTAATCTCAGCAAGCCCACACTTTCATAAGCAAATCCAACATTCTCCTTTAACCCATAAGGCTCAAAATAGAATGTATGAAGGGTACTCCCAATTGACCCTGCATATATACTCTCTCCCTAGATGGAAGGTATTATATTTACAAAGAATGTTGTGAATCAAGTGATTTCTCAGAGGTATACAATGCAGCGTTCAAATAGCTCCGTGTGCTTGCTCTTGGTCAGAGAGGCAGATGTTTCGCTGTGGACCAGAAACAGTGTCTTCTGTTTAAACATATTCATAAAAACGGACTTGACACCACTTTACACCTTGGATGGAAGCAGAGCAGCACTGATATGGATTTCCTACAGTCTCTTTGAGCTAGGTGAGGAAAGAAGAGAGCCTTCCGTCCAAAGTGGGGAGAGCATCAGGGGAGATGGCTAAAACCCAGTCCCTTTCTGTTCAAATCATTCCAGCTGGATTGCCGAGTTGAAATCTGTGGTAACGTCACAGTCACGTCATGATGACAGAGTTATTTAAAGTTTATTGGTTTTATCCCAACATATTTGATTTTCACATTATAATTTATAACCTACTTTAAAAATTCAAACTCCACTTCAGATTTTTCAACTCATTCACTGCCTATTTGGCATGAAATCGAAATTACACATAAATGCACACAGATTATATATATATACACACACACAAGTACAAACTTTCAAAACTGGAACTGACAAAACTACCCATATCTTTAACACCCTCCCTCCATTCTTCCTCTTCCCTCCCCGATGCTGCGCTGCTACTTACATAATGCAGAGGGAACTAAAAAGCTGTAAGAGACTTGTTAATTGTCAGAGATAGAGCACTTAGAATTTGTAGTAATTAACTAGTCATTATTTCAAATAAGAACATTAATTGGTATGTTTGGGAAATCTGCAGTGTTGCAAAATTTAAAATAAACATTACAAAGATATCATTTACAACTAATCTATATTTACCAATGAAGTGAGCTTCAAACCATATTTCTTTCTATTATGCTTTTATTGGCTACAGCACACAGTAAATGGGGTGTGTTATGCACAGCTTCCTAAACACCTAAATTTATAAAACCCAATTACATAAATTAATTAGGAATGAATGTATACATTTATGCCTTTGTTTGCAACTGCAACATATTAAACATGACAAAATTAATAAGTAGACCCTAAAAGAAAAAATAGTACCACGTATTCATTTTCCATAACAGATTTTTATGAGATTTAATTTGACTTATCTAGTCCTAAGGGTCATGATTCTTAATAAATATGCAGTTTCTTGCCATTTCATATATATGTAAGGGTATGTTTTTATGGTTCCTAAAGGACCAAGAATGTAAATTCAAGAGCATTTATTTCCAGATCCAGAGACAGAATGGCAAAGAATTACTCAAATGTTATTTCTGTCTTGCTTATCTCCTACACTGTTATCAAAGACGGCTTTTTGGTCATTAGAGCAGTACCTACACGAAATTAACTGATTCGCCATCACCTAGCTTATCATAGGAAACATCCATTAAAACAAGCTTAGTTTTAGCTCCAAGGAGGAATAAAACATTGATATACGAGCAAGCCAGTCAGAAGAACATGGCTGCAAACAGATACAATATAATTTCCTAAGTGCAAACATCAGAACCCTCAAAATGCCTTCCTAATATATTTAAAATAAATCAAATAACTGTACATCATTGTTGCTCAGAATGATATCTTCTTGCATGGAAAAGCTGAAAGAAAATAGTCAGATTTTTAAAAAAGGTAAAAAGAAGGAAGTCTGGAATAAAGATGATCTCTCCCCTCGCCCGCCCCAGTCAGTGCGTATTCCTAATAGCATCATTCTCATGTGCCTGCCAGGTTTCCAGCTCCAGAAACACAACCTGACAGTAGTAATGTGTGTTGGAGCACACGTTTTTGACCTGGTTTAAGAGTCTTGGTTAGAGGAAAAGCAGTGATGCTGTGAAAGCAAAGCCAGTTTCAGGCCTCTGTTCCTGTACAGCCCCTGGAAACAAATGAGATTCTTCAGGTCACAGACCACTTCAGTGGGTCAGAGGAGGCCCCCAGGCTTCCCACCCCACCTGTCCTTGTTTGCCGGCTAAAAGGGCAGACAGAATAAATAAGAATGCAGAGTTCCTGCTATCACCACAGGGGGTGACACACAGCCTGTCTTCAACAAAAGGGCCTGACATCATCTTTATAAGGCAAGATCCTCTCCCAGGGCCCTGTAGAATATGAAACAGTGAAAGGGGGAGGCAGCTTGCAGCTTCATTCATACCCTTCCATCAAGCCGCAGAGCCCACTGCTCCATGTGGCTTCTCTATAGGTGCCTCCAGCTCAACAGGACCCAAACCCATGCATTTCTCTTCTCCTCTCTTCCTCCTCATCCTCCTCTTCCTCCACACTCTATTTCAGTGAAAAGTGCAGCAATCCAAGCAACACCTAGAAGCAGCCTGGATCTCTTCCCTTCTCTCTTCCGCCATCTCATTGCCCGCCTCAACATCCATCCACCTCTTGCAAGTCATTCTGTCCAAGTCACCCTCTCCTCGCCACCCCTACTGCCCTTGCCTCCCCCCAAGTCTTCAGTGCTTCCTGCTGAGATAACCGTAAGGGACTCCTGTACCAACTTCCACAGGCCAGGATCTAAATGCTGCCAGAATCAACCTCCCAAATGCTCACTGGAGCAAGGAAAAGCCTTACTTAATTGTTAGCCACTCTCACCCCTTGCACTCATTATGAAACCCAAACACCTTACGAAGGTATTAAGGCTCTTTGTGATATACCCCAATCTTCCTATCTCCCCCCATCTCTTACCAGGCCTCTGTTCCCTCCCTACACTCCAGCTGTACTGAAGATCCATGGTCCTCCCAAAGGTTCCTTTGCTCCCTTCTGTCTCCAGACCTTTGCCCAGCAGATACTCTCTGATTGCAAAGCCTTTCTTTACTTTTCTTCTCTTTGTAACTGCTGGTCATTCTTCAAAATTCAATGCAAACTCACCTCTTCCACCAAGTCTTTTCTGACTCCCCATCCAACTGGGTTAGAGATTGTGGTGGTTTTCAAACAGGTCTACGAATTCTTTGACAATCCTCCCCTCAAGAGGTGGAGTCAAATTACCTACCTTTCCCTGCAGTGTGGACTGGACTAGGTGACTCCCCTCTAACAAAGTGAATATGGCAGAAGTGAAAGTAGGTAACTTCTGAGACTGGGACACAAATAGTACTGTGGCTTCCACCTTGCTCTCTTACTGTTGCATCACTTGCTCTGGAAGAATCCAGCCGCCATGTTGTAAGGACTCTCTTAGCAGCCCTACATGGAGAGGAACTGAGGCCTCCAGCCAACAGCCATGTAGGTGCACCACCTTGGAGGCAGATCCTCCAGCTCCAGCCAAGCCTTCAGATGACATCTCAACAGCAACCTCATGAGAGAGCCTATGCCAGAATCACCTAGGAAAAAGCTACTCCTCAATTCCTGACCCACAGAAACTCTGTGAGATAACAAATGTTTACTTTGAAGATCCCTTTGGGATACTTTGTTATGCAACATCAGGTAACTAATACAGGTGTCCTTCCTATGTGCTTCCACAGCACCCTGCATTTCCCTCTGTATTTCCAGTATCTGGCATGGTGCCTGGCACATTGCTGGCATTGAATACATTTGAGGGATACATAGTAATAGCTGAACAAATGAACCGACACCATGAGAACTATGGATAATATACATAAAATATTCTAGCACCACTTATATGGATACTGTGGTATGATGTTATAGTAAGATAATCATCTATAATCAATATTTACTCATGTTGGAGAGAAGAACAGAGTCATTGTCATATATCTACAATAATATTTCAAGAGGCCAGACAACACATCATGTTGGAAATCATTACTCTGGGGATCTAGAAAACACATGTATATTTCTTTTTTTTCTTTAAATAACATTATCTCTTTATTGAGAGATAATTCATATACCATACAATTTTCCCATTTAAAGTGCACAATTCAATGTTAGTATATTCACTGAGTTGTGCAAAACTCATCACATTTAATTTTAGGATATTTTCATCACCCCCAAAATAAACCTCTTAATAGTCATTCCCTATTCGCTGACCTCCGACTGCTAGCTCTAGGTCACCGCCAATCTACTTTATGTCTCTATAGATTTGCTATTCTGGATAGTTCAGAAAAATGGAATCATACAATACGTGGTCTTTCACGACTGGCTTCTTTCACCTAGGACAATGTTCTCAAGGTTCATCCACGTTATTGCATATATCAGTACTTTAATCCTTTCTATGGCCAAATATGGATATACAAGGTGGTCTTTATCCATTTATCAGTATCAACTGATGAAACTGGGGTTGTTTCCACTTTTTGCTATTATGAATAATTCTGCCATGGACATTCATGTACAAGTTTTGTGAGACATATGTTTTCAATTCTCTCAAGTATATACCTAGGAGTGAAATTACCGGACTATGCGTGAACTTCCTGTTTAATTTTCTGAGGAACTAGCAAATTGTTTTCCAAAGTGGCTGGAGCACTTTACAGCCCAAGCAGCAACAGGTAAAGGTTCCATTTTCTCCATATCCTTGCCAACACTTATTATTGTTAGTCTCTTTCATTATAACTATCTTATTGGCTGTTAAGTGGTATTTCACTGTGGTTTTGTCACGTATGTTCTCTTTTCTTTCCTTCTCCCCAAAGCCCCAGTACATTGGTTGCATATCCTAGTTGTAAGTCCTTCTAGCTCTTCTATGTGAGCCACCACCACAGCATGGCAATAGACAGACAGGTGGTGTGCTTCTGTGACCAGGAAGTGAACCTGGGCCACCAAAGTGGTAAGAGCATCAAACCTTAACCACCAGACCATCAGGGCTGGCTCGCCACATACATTCTTAAGGAAAAAAACTATGAGTGTTGGGAGATAGATATAGACATAGACACAGACATGGACAGACTTAGACATGGACATAAACTTAGGCATACAGATATAGATATAGATAATTAAGGTTAAAGAGGCCCTGCAAACAAGTCACCAAAAAAGCCCCAAACAAACATATATTCAGCTTCTCAACTAAAGAAGCGTGAATTAAAACAAGATTCTATTTTCAGTCTATCAAAACAGCAAAAGTTACAAAAAATAAAAGGTAAGGGGATAATGTTGGTGCTGATAAGGTTGTAACAAGACAAGTCTTCTTAGGTAATGCTAGTGAAAAAGCTCCTTGATCCAGTTCTGGAAAGCATTTGGCAATAAGTATCAAGAGTATGAAAACTATATAAATCCTGTAAAAAGTAATTTCTAAGATTCTATCCTACGGAAGTAATCAGGCACTGTCACACCTGACAATAATTAGAATAATATGAATATTTTATGTACAAGGATGGCCATCAAAGCATTATAATTAAAAATAGGAAAATAACATCAATATCTAACAAAGAAAAATAATTAAATAAATTATAGTTTGTCCATGGGATATAGTATGCCCATGTGGGCATTAACAGCATCATATTTTAGGAACTTTTCATGACATGGGGAAATGCCCATGAAATAGAGTTAAGTGATACAAATGGGAAATAGACATTACCAGCAGGTGATGTAGAATTAATCCCAATTCCCTGATTCGTTAACCCTTGACCCTGGGAAAATTACTTAATCCTTCCATGTCTCAGTTTCCTCATCTGAAAAATGTGGGTAATAAGGAATCTATATCACAAAGACACTCCGAAGATTAAACTTGATAATTCATATAAAACATTCAATTTTCAGGGTGCGGGAATGGGAGATACTATTAGCTATTATTATTATTACCTCAATTTTGCAACACAGAAAAGATTGAAAGGGTCTGCCACTTCTTAGTTGTGTGACTTTGGACATATTCCTTAAACATTCAAAGTCTTGCCTGACTCATCTAAAAAACAGGTGATAATTATCACTATATTCAAAACATAGTTCTGAGGGTGAGAGAAGTCTCTGAATACCGGAGATGCTCGATAGTGACTCTCATACTATTAAAGATTTCTGCATAAAGTGTTTACCAAGAATCCTTCTCAGTCTTCAACCAGAAGTAAAATAAAGAGAGGATGACATTCTAATTTGTTGACTGAAATTCAGGTCAGAATATTTAGACAGCTCCCCAGTCCTCCTACAGAGCAGTTGTAGAACAGTGTCAACTTCGTAAACTCTCTCAGGCCTACTTACCATCTCTTTACGATAAAGACCAAAATGGGGCCAACATTTAGGGTTTCGAATCTCAGGAGCCCCAAAATACCAAGGTACTTTATTGTTTTTTTCCTTCTGATTTTCCTGTTCTTCCTTTCTAATTGTCATCGTTTGGTTTCATTATCTTAACAACTAAAATACTTTGTGCTGGTGACTGCAGAAAGAAAATATACTTTTCAATGACAGGCTCATTTCCAAAATTATTTATCTTCATTTCGGATTGATAGTCCACTGCTAATAACCTCAAGGATGTTAAGATTTTTAGTCACAGTGTCTCTGTCAAGAACCAAACAACTTATTAGTCACAGAGGTAGCAAATGGGTTTCAAGCTATTGGTAATTCTTGCCTGCAACACTCTATTGAGAAGGATTCAGAGGCTATCACCACACTCAGGAGAGAAGAGTACTGTACTGTGATTGATTACTGATACCTGCCACAAACACGGGAAAAGTGAACTATGGTACTGTCACACCTGACAATAATTAGAAGAGCTGCTGCTTAATGAATTCTATGCAAATAACTCACACATATTAACTTGTCCCCCTTTATCCATGAGGGGTACATTCCAAGACCCCCAGTGGATGTCTGAGACCATGGATAGTACCGAAGCCTATATATACAATGTTTTTTCATATATATACATACCTCTGATAAGTTTAATTTATAAATCAGGCACAGTAAGAGATTAACAATAATAACTAATAATAAAATAGAACAATTATAATAATATACTATAATAAAAGTTACCATAGATCTTAGCAACCTCAACATACAATTTTTTTTCTTTCCTAATTAAGTTGAGAACTTCCATCTTTTCACTTAAAGGAAGCACTTCACAGCCTCTCTTTGGCATATCTGAAATGCTGGCATCACTAGTCTTGTGCTTTGGGGCCATTATTAAGTAAAATAAGGGTTACTTGAATACAAGCACTACAACACGGTGAGTTGATCTGAGTACCAAGCTGCCTACTAAGTGACTAACAGATAGGTGGTGTGTATAGTGTGGACACACTGGATAAAGGGATGATTCACATCCCAGGTGGGATGGAGCAGGATGGTTGGAGGTTTAATCACACTGCTCAGAGTGGTGCACAACTTAAAACTTACGAATTGTTTATTTCTGGAATTTTCCATTTAATATTTTCAGACCACAGTTGACTGCAGGTAATTGAAACCGTGGATAAGGGGGGACTACTCTACCAAAAAAATTCATCATTACTCACTTTACCAAGAATTCGTCTGTTTTTAAATTTGAAATTCCATACATCATTTTCTTAACACGGACAAACACATAGACCAGTCACACAGACTCAAATCGTCAGAGTTGCCTTCTCCAGCCCCCTCAACTTTGGCCTCAACATCCAATCAGTTGTCCAGTTCCATAGATCCCATTTTCTCTAATCTTCCTCAGGTAGAACTCTTAAAAACCCTGTTGACAGTTCCCCATCCTAGCATAAAAGTCCCAAACTCCTTATCCTGATATGCTGGACCCTACAAAGATTTCACCTGACCTCTTTTCTTCTTCCACTGATCATCTACTGACACACTCATATGTGGTGAAACATAAAATACCATCAATTCAACAGATGGATAGAGGGAGGGAGGGAAGGAGGAAAGGATGGACAGACAGATTTCCTATCCTAGCCTGTTGTTCCATGCAAGTCTTTCTGTTTGATTGTCTGCCCACCTCCCCATCTCTTTTCAATGGCATCCTTTTAGACCTAGCTCTTCCACAAGGCCTTCCATCACCCTATCTCCCATCCTCATCACTAAAAAATCAGACCTCAGGCTAGAAAAGAAGATGGGGTGCCAGTGTACCCAAAACGTTCCGGGTCTGGCCTGTCAACCAGAAGTTACCCAGGTTTGGGGGGAGTCCAGAAACCATGTCAAAAGTGGTCCCTTACTGAGGTTTCAGCCAGATTGCTAGACCAGATGGCTAGCAAAAGTTTAGGAAATGAAAGAGAAGGGCAAGAGTGAAGAGCTTAGAGAGGGAAAGTGGAAAGAATAAATTGAAAAAACTGAAGAATAAATGGAAGTGAATGCCTAGTGAATGGGATGCAGACAAGGTGCAGATGAACTGAATAGTGACTCAGAAATGATTCCACACATACAGCCTGGCACACAAGGCTGGACTAGGACCCTGTTTTAAAAAGAATCAAATTGTGTCAGAGAACTATTAACGTCCACTTGTCTCTTGCATTTTTTCAACCTACTAGTAACATAAAAGACTGTTTTGGCCTTGCCCAACATTTCACATTTTATCTCTTAGCTATCAACACATTGGACTTTGAGTATATTCTTAGAATAATCAGGCTCAGATCACTAGAATTTCTCATCACATCTTCTCATGCTTTCAATATTCATATAAGCTTAATACTCTCCTTACGCCCTTAGCCTTTTCCACATTCTCCGTATGACAACACTATAATAATTTTCCTTCTCAAAAAATAACTGTCTTAACAGACAAACATTCTGGATGTTGGTTGAAATTCCTTCCCTACTTAGTAGTTGAAGAAGAAAGAAAATATGCTGCCAAATTAGTGGGTACATTTTTATACCTAATGATAAAAACATTTTATTTGAGTGTTTCCCAATAGCACAGTCTCCTCTCTGCAGGTGGATTAATAGGGGCATAATTAAAAACTAGAAACTATCTGACTGTTTTCAGCCCCATGTTCCTTCTAACTGCTTCAGTGAGAGTGAAGAATTGCTGTCTCTACTTGGAAGGCAGAAGTAAATGTCTGCTTTTAATGGTAAGTTTTTCGTCTGTTTGCAGTCCGTCGTGCACTCAGACCCACTCACAAATAAAAATGGAATGAATTTTTAATAGCCTGAATTGAATTTGGGAGCAATGTCTGTTTTCCCCTCCAGCACAAGGGATCATGAATGCGCACATACAAAGCACTCCCATTCAGGGAAGGCATGCAACAACTAGAGAGGATGGCCCAAGTCAGAGTATCGTGGCCTGTCTTTATGTAAACAGACAGGCTCACCATGGGCAAAGACCACCACACTCTAAAATTAATCCAGCCCTTACAGATAACAAAGCTTCCCTTGGGCTTTGAACATTGAAGTCAGATCTCCCAGGACGTGGATTAAATATGAAAAAACATCAAGCGAGGGCAAATCTCACACAGTCACCTGAGAAGCCAAGTGCCCGGGGAATGTGAGCACAGGAATAAGAATGACAGTAATAAAAGTTTTGTGACGATATATGATATAAGGAACACTCTGCTAAGCACTTGGGCGATACCATCACGAGCCCTCACAACAGCTCTGCAAAGCAGATATTAACACCGAATTTTACACAGAGGGAAACCAAGGCTCGGAGAGGTCACGCACCTTGACCAAACCTTTGTTTTTATCCCTTTGCTTTTACTTTTTTTTCTTCTTCCCTCTCCTTCTTTGTTACTGTTGTGAACGCAAATGCTGCAACTCATAAAGAAAGCCACTTAAAGGCATGTCCCCCATGTGAAAGGAATGAAATTACACCCAGTTAACTTAGAAGTGAGTCACCTGAAACAGAGAAGGAAGAAATTAGAGACGGAGAGGAATTTTTAAACACCTACTATGTGTGGATGGAGCACAGTCAGAGGCCGAGACAACTGTAGGCAAATATTCCTGCTCCGTCTTTCCAGTTCTGCCACTGACTCAATGTCTAGCCTTAGAAATCTCTGGGCAACGCTCAACAACTTAAAAGAGGAGATGCGAAGAAGTGCGTCGTTTATTTCCTTCCTTCCCATCCCAACAGGCTTAAAAAGAGAAATAGGTTGCTCACTGACTACCAGGGTCATTGCTGACTTCTTCAGAAGCCACTACCTTTGTAGGCCCATAAATAATTCTTTTTCCTACCAGGAATGGCTCTTCCTGCAAATATTAGTGTTTTCCATTGATCATTCCATCTAACAGGCTGCTTAGTCTGTCAATGACTCATTTATGGTGAAATCTACATACATAAATGCCATCAGTTGCTTGATCTAAACAAGAAAGAGAGATCTTTGAGTCTGGGAATCAGCCTAAGCAAGACACTCCCAGAAGTAACTTTGTGGGGCAGGGTGGGAGGGAACAAGGGGTGGATGGCAGGGGCACATGAGTCAGACATTTAACTAAATGATCACCTTATCAGGCTCAAAAATATCAGGTGAGTGGCACTAGGGAGATTCAGAACCTGCCCCCTTATGCCTCTAATGAACTAAGGGCATGCTGTAACAATAGCAACTGGTAGAGCACAGGAAAAGAGAACCCACATGAACAATGGGTTCACTGGCCAAGAGTCATGACACAGCACCCCTAGAGGGGGAAACGTCACCAGGGCACACTAATGGGCCCTTGGGTAAGAAATAGTTATATGGCCATAATGATGTAAATATATGTTGTTTCTCATCTTTTGGAATCAATCCATAGTTAATGCACAGGAGGTTTAATTATGACTATCGAGTGGAATGTAAATGTTATTAACCATGACAAAGTAGAAGTGAAGCAGGAAAGAAAAGGTGGAAGGATTGGTAGGGGCACCAATAGCCTCATCTAAAAAGGTACAGAGTCAAGGGTACTGTCCAGAGAAGGAAAAAAAATACGCACACATATACTACATATATATATATATATATACAGATACACACATATGTATGTATAATGTACAAAATATACAATATAAATATATAATATACAAAATGTGTAATTACAAACATAACGCGAGGAAGGAGCTACAACTATTGAAGGTGGTATAAGTGAGTTAAATCCATATCCATAACAGCAGAAGTCATCACCGAGTCCCTGAAACTGATAGATCAAGAAATGGCAGTTTATGCATACTATTAAGACAGAGGAGGGAGCCACCAGAAGCCTCAAAAACAGAAATTGTTGAAAGTGGTTGCCTTTGTTCATCCCTGTAAGCCGGCATCCAGAAAAGCATGGGGCCCAGAATCCACTCTTGATCAATATTGGTTGAATGAATGAATGAGCAGACAAAAGTGGACAGTGAGAAGGGAAGGGAGGAGGTTCCTGCTTGCAGGGATGAGTCTTTCAGAACTATTCGATTTTTTCCTAGTGATTGCAAATATTATCTTTCTGTGTGTGTGTTGCGAGGAGGGGATGTGATTGGTGGTTGTTTTGGGGTTTTCTGGTTTTAACTCCTCTGATTCCCAGGTTCCGGAGCGGAAACCTCTGAATGGTGAGGACTCCCTGCATGAAAACACAAAATGTGCCATCAGTCTTGAAGGAGCCACACGCACTGCTGGGTTAGCCTGGGCCGAGACCCCCACAGGCACCCGCCCCAGGAGGGAGAAGGCAGCCTGGGAACAGAGGCCTGGAGTGTGAGCACCTGCAGAGGTCAGAGTGGTCTACCAATCGCTGCAAGGGGCCACTGGTAACTTTTTGGTTAATAAACCATCGTTTTAGGCAAACGAGTGAAAATTGCCATCTACAAGTTTACCACAATTACTACAAATTTCCTGTAAAAAGAAAAGGAAAGGGAAGAAAATAAAGAAAAATAACTAGTATGGGAGAAGGAGGAGGAGTCTACGACCTTGTCAGTTTGCTATGTTTAGTTAAAACAGATGGGATCCGTTTTCAAATTCTGCTTCTGTCAAGGACTCAGCAGTGGAGCCTTGGACAAGTTGCTTACTTCCTCTCACTGTCTTTTCCCTCATTTGTCAAATGGGGACAGTGACGTCCAAGAGGATTAAATTAGACAATGCCTATAAACACTTGGCATGTGATAGAGACTCAAAATTTCCCTTCTCGCCTTCTCTCCTTAGATGAACACCAGAAGAATATATAGCTCTCCACCACAGAATGAGTTTCCCAAAAGGATGGGACAAATGTTTCGTGATAATGTTTATTAAGCTCAGATTCAAATTAACTTCAAAGCACGTGAAAAGCGTTTGTTAAATCCAAAAGATATTTTGATGTGTAAAATCAAAAAAATCACAAAACATAAAGCTCAGTCAGTAATTAGCTGAATTAAAAAAAACTGCATCACACATATCAAACCTGATGTGGAGGGGTGTCATCCATGTGCTATGTTTACACTGAGGCTGAAACCTCAGTTTCCTTTCTTTAAAGAAGACATGATATCACAGATTATAGGTACAGTCATGCATTGCTTAACGATGGGGATATGTTCTCCAAAATGAGTCACTAGACAATTTCGTCATCATGCAAACATCATAGAGCGTACTTACACAAACCTAAATGAAAGAGCCTACTACACACCTAGGCCATATGGTAGCAATCTTAGGGGACCACTATCACATATGTGGTCCATTGTTGACCAAAACGTCATTATGCAGCGGGCTACTATACTCAAGAATGAGGAATAATGGAGGTCAGGTGCCTGGTACCTCACCTGGCACAGGGCTGGCCCTCAACTCCCACTCCCTGCTATTATTTGCTATGCAACTTCACCTTTTCCTTATGCTCAAAATTATATATTACGCGAGTAATTTTCTCTTCCGTGTGGGAAGGGTTTCACCAGGATAACAAGGAGATCAGAATCATGTTTTGCCCTCACTTAAAATGCTCAACCCAGGCAGCTGTCAGTGGGGGTGAGCAAACTGCCCCGTGGATCATACCGTGACTTTGTCCAAAATGATCAGAGAGTACATAAAATCATTAGCAGAAACTTTGCTGCCTGCTGATTTTACAATGCAGGCAATGAAATTCATTGCAGAAGCAAAATAGGGCCAATAATATAATTACAGCACTCTGCCTATGCAGTCAGAGCTAATGCTATTATTTGACATTGCAAGGCTGTGTTTTTCCCCCAGAGTCTCGGTGCAGACAAGGTTCGCCCTAATTGGTTCCAAAGCACAACTTCCCCACCACAATCTTTCCTCAGGACCAGTAATGTTAATTTCCACACGACTGTAAATAGTATTTGCAAACAATACAAACACGGTAATAAGAGGCTAGGTGGGTAATTAATGTGGTTACAAAGTAGCTTATTTGCATTTTTATTTAAAAACGGCCTTCTTTAAAAAGCAGCTCAGATTTCTCTTTGCAAAAGGAGCCTTGGTTAAAGAGTACAGCAGTAATTACTCTCTTTAGGGGTTCTTTTATATGTCCTTCAGGGAATTAGAATGAAAAGATAAGCAGAATTATAAAGGAAATCATGTAAAATATGAAATGTACTATAAACACTTAGTAGTGTATTTACCATAAGCTAGGCCTACCTTTTTCATTAATGGAATATTTTAACCAGTTTACAATACATTCAAATTAATTGTGGATATGGCTAAAAGGTAAAATCATCTAGCGAAACTTTTTTATGAAAGGTACAGTATTCTAAGATTTTCTGTGCCCTCACAGTAAATTCCACATGATCATCTCCTGACAAAAAGTGCCCTCAGTAAGACGAAGGGTTAGGCGTGGTGACCGTCTGAGATAAGGCACAGATCCGTGTTCTTCTCTAACAAAAGGAAACCGTAAAGCTAGAGCAATAATTTCGTCTACCTTTCTTAGCCTACGCCTTGCATTCCTGGGCTCAAGAAATAGGAAGTGAGAAAACAAATTCAAAAGCTAATTGAGAGTGGAAATTCAGACTTTCTCATTTCTTTCCGAGTTGTAATATGTGGAAATTTCTAAAGGGTGGCCAGTGTCAGGACCCTTCAGCAGCTGAGATACCTGAATTCATTCAGAGGCCATTTAATCACCACCTACTAGCCAGTGGGAGGTGAGGCAGGAGCTGGGTCACAGAGATGAAAAGTCGCATCTCCATCCCTTAAGTAGTTCATGGTCTTGTGGTAACACTTTCACACGGCAGCACCTGTCAGGTTTAATGAAGGAGCAGGTTCCAGTCAGCCTGCGGGTGCTGGGGAAATTTTCACTCAGGGCACAATGCTGAAGGAGGAGAAGGAGACTAAAGGTCTGGACAATGGAAGGGTGGGCTCCGCAGGTGGAACTGCCAGCATATACCAAGGTACAGGGGCATGGATTAGCTTGGTGGGTCTGGAGAACCGAGTGGGAGAAAATCCAACAGGATCTTAGCAGAAGGCAGAAAAGAAGCCACAAACACAAATGTCCGCAGGTAACAACTCCATGCATTTATTCCTTCAAAGAGCATTTATTAAGGGCCCGATTTGTGCAAAATTGCTCTACATCAGAACTCACATTCTACTTGTGGGAGATGGTCAAGAAGCAATAAATATAACACGAGAAAATGAAATAAAATGTTAGAACGTTGGAAGTGCTAAGAAAAAAAGAAAAAGAAGAGTTTAAAAGGATCAGGAGTGAGGGTTATAGGAGGTAGGAGTAAGGCTAAGAGGAAATGGGGCTGGTGTGAGGGCCTGGCCCATCTATAAAAAGGCAACTGCTACTCAGCCCCAACTGATTATTGCCATGTTGTCCAATATTTTTAAGAGAAGCCAGAAATTTGGATTCCTGAGTGAAATCTTACTTTTTTAACTTAAAAAGCAAACACATCACCCACCAAGCAGCTACAATAAACCTGTGTGCAGAAGACCAACGCCAATGTAACAAAGCTTCCCGACTTGAAATGAGCATTATATTGTCTGTGAAATATAAATTAAACCTTAAAAGGTATATCTTTACTCTCATTCACCCAGCCCTCCAAAAATTACAACAAAAAAAAAACCAAATTATTTTTGGCCAAGACTGCCTCTCTTCATTTAAGCATCTATATTTATGCAAATTCCATATGATGTTACATTTTGTCATTGCCAGCCCTTACCATCCTCTAAACATTCAGAACATGCATCACAGGATGTATAATGGTACTGCAGCTCTAAGACCAGATCTAAATAAGACCAGCTACTTCGTATTGTTTTGAAAATATTCAACGAGTAAAATTTATTTATACTTGAGATAGAATTCAGAGGCTGTAATGATGTTTTAAATATGATTTCAAAATACTTAGAAAGGCAGAAAAGCAATGAAGTGGAAGAGAAGGATAATAAGTTTATAACATTCAAGTAAATATATACAGAAAACTGGGTCATTTACACCAGAACTGCAATGTTTTTTGTTAAAATATGCAAATGACAATATGAAAAATGGTTTGTGATTTTAAAGAAATATAGCACTACAAATGTCAGCGTGAGGGAACTCAATAACACTTAATGAAACTTTGGATTTCAAATTAATTACTGATTGACTAAGCATCTGGAGGGAAAACAGCCTCGATTAGAGAAGTCTGAGATAGGCCATAAATCTGGATGCCTCTTTCGAGGCCTGTGAGCTGGTATTCCTCACTTGTGCCATTAATGGGCTGACTGGTCACTGCAAAGACCACTGGTTTGATTCTCAGAAATAAGACTGGATAAAATTCTCCTGACTTTCAGATGTATCTTTCTTTCTTTTCTTTTTTCTTTTTCTTTCTTTTTTTTTTTTTTTGACTTGTATATTTGTGGTTTTAACTGCTTATAAGAGCTTAAAACAAAAGCTTACACAAACTTGTGAAGTAGTGTTTTATGGAAACATAAAAGGTACTTATATGAAAAAAACCATCTTAGCAGACTATATTATCTGTTGACAATTATTGTTCCCTCCTTGACTTTGCCATGCTTTCTTGTAGGTGAAATATACTTTCCTACCCCACTGATGTTGGTCTTGTCCATGAGACTTGCTGCAGGCATGAGGCACATCAGTGTCTGAACAGAAATCCCTTGAGCTTTTGCCCTCTGTCATGAGAACAGCATGCCCCTCGTGACTTCTCCTACAGTCTGGGTCTTGGAAAGAGAAGCCATGAGAAACAGCCAAGGAAGCCCAAGGAAGCCCAGCTAAGATGGCAGAACCACAGCCAACCTCCAGCCCTCGTGCATCATGAGCAAAGAAATACACATTTGTTTTTATAAGCCTTTGAGACTTTGGGGTTGCTTGTTATTGTAGCAAAAGCTGACTAATACACTCTACTTGCCAGTTAACTAGGAAGATTTCTACTGCAAAATTCAAGCCATAGCTGTGTTTTTCACATAATTCATAACATTCAATTATAACAGCACTAGACTCATAATAAATAAACTCTCACCTAATGGATAAAAGCGTTTTTTAATAGTTACTGTCACAAAATGGACAAGGGAGAGAATATATCAACCAGTAATCTATAATAAGAGCTTCAAAGTAGCAAATTCTCACTGGTGGTAAAACAACAACAGGAACGAGAAGAAACCAGAAACATTACGAAGTACTTAATGTGTCCCAGGTACTGTTCTAAGCGTGTTATGTACACTCACGTATTTCCTCAACAAAAACCTAGGAGAAAAGTACTTAATGTGTGCCAGAAACTGTTCTAACTGTGTTACATACACTCACATATTTCCCCAACAAAAACCCAGGATATGGGGCCTATTTTTATCCTCCTTTTATGTATGAAGAAACTGAAACAGAGAGGTTAACAGACTTGCCCCCAAAATAAATGGATGGCCTCACCTTTCTTCCTCCCCATATGATTCTGGGGTTTTCCTTATCAAATTTTAGTATTCACTGTGTTATACCTTCAACATAACCAAAACAGATTAATTAAAAATATTCCAGGGGCTGGCCCCGTGGTCAAGTGTTAAGTTCACACACTCTGCTTCAGCAGCCTGGTGTCCACTGGTTCGGATCCTGGGCACAGACCTACACAGCACTCATCAAGCCATGCTGTGGCAGCATCCCATACAGAAGAACTGGAAGGACTCTCAACTAGGATATACAACTATGTGCTGCAGCTTTGAGGAGAAAAAAGAAAAAAAAAGAAGAAGAAGATTGGTAACAGACGTTGTTAGCTCAGGACCAATCTTCCTCACCAAAAAAAGAAGCATACCTTTAAAAATATATATATTCCAAGCATAAGCATTTCATCACTCCTCAGAAAAGTTACTCCTATGATCAAATTTCCTGTAAATTCTGAGAACCACTCCAATAATTATTCCAACTTATTTTTCCACGTAGCTGCACCTTCCATTCCTCCTTGTACCACTGTAAAATAACATTCTCAAATCCCACCTCATGTAAGAATCCCTTCTTAGAATCAAGAACCTGCCTTGCTGTAAATCCCCAACCCAAACCTTCCCCATGTGGGAAATCTATACTAATTCCACCAAACTGTAACTATAAAACAGCAATCATACACACGAAAAGAAAAGAAAGAAAGAAAGAAGAGAGAGAGACTGAAACTAATAAAACAGAATTAACATATTCATGTGGGATATTATATATAATATGTACAAAACAGGTATCCAAGGCTTTTAAAATGAAACCTCCTCAAATATTGAGACTATAGTGATATGTTTTTGGAGCATTTTGTCGAAAGCTCAAATAAACATAGCAGAAATTCATTACTCTGCTATTTTCAATTGGCAGGAGTAGTTTCTCTACCTGTGATCAAAGGAAGATCACCCAGGCGAGTTGGTTCAACTCAACAGCTCAGCGGTCCAAGGGGCGGGGTCGGCTCTATTGTAGTGAGTACTCTGTTCACCAGGCTGTGGGCCCAGCTGGTGAGGAGCTGTGGGCCACAAGAGAGGAGGGGCAGCTTCCCTAATACTCACAAAGCTGCCATGTGGCTGGTGGCCTTGGTCTGTGATGGGTGATGATCTGGTGGTCTGGCAGCACCATCCTGCCTGATCTACTCCTCATCACAGCGTTTGGGAAAGGAGCACATAAAACATATGTTAATCCACAGTTTTGTCTTAAAAACAGTGCGGTAAATGAGACAAGTAACCTTAAAGTCTGGTATTCATCTTCAATGTTCAAACGTTTAAGACCAGAGGCTCCAGACTCAAGTAAAGGCCCTTGAGAAAGTCAATACCAATGAATGGGGTTTGGAGGGACAATGTAAAAGGAACTAAAAGTATAGCAAACCTGTGATATAGAAGGCACTCTGCCCAGAACTCTCCATTCACTAATACAGCCACTTCACAACCCTATGCAGTGTCATGTCAGACAACAATTACCTGACTCAGGTTGGACACTCACTTAGAAACTGAACTGGGATTCAAACTAAGTGGTTTTGACTTTAGGATCCAATATGCTTTTCCTCTGTAGGAGCAGTATGACCATAGTCAGACCTTGAAAACATGCAGGACCTGAGCCAAGTCACTTTAAATGGGGCCCGACTCCTCTTCCAAACATGTTTGTAGAATAGAATGGACTAGAATGGATATGAGCTGCAGTTGCAGCCCTCAAGAGGTGGGTGGGGGAGATATTGAGAGGATAAGTACCCACTAGGAATAGCCAAAGAGTAGCCAAGTGTATTAAAGAGGACCGATCTGGTTGCAAGTAACAGAAATCCAACTAAAATTAGCTCACACGCAAAGGGGGTTTATCAACTCCATAATATGACAAGGGCAGGGGTGAAGTTAGCCAAAGGAACTCTTTCGCTCTTTCTCATTTCAGCTGTCGTTTACCTTTCTTCCTCTGTCTCCTTATAGCAGGAAACATGGCTGCTAGCAACCCATACAAATATCCTTCTAGCTCCCAGTCCCACAGACAAGAGAGTATGTTCTCCATTGACTAATGACTAGTTTGGCTTAAGCTAAATGCCCATCTTGGACCAACTACTTTGGCCAGGGTGTGATGGACCATAACTGGCTCAAACTAGTTCATGCAAACTACTACCAATACCTTCAGGTCCACAGTCCCCAGGATGGAGCTGTTAATAATGGGGGTGGGAAGAGGTGCTGAACAAGACAAGAGCCACAATAGGGAAGCGATGGGTGGGAAGGGAGCTTCTGAAGAAAGGTAAGAGGGGGTTAGTTACTATTATTATGTTAGCCACTGGCTGTTCACCAACTCCTTGACCCCTTCTCTTTCTCAAAAAATAGATTTAAGGGCTGTTGTCCATATTTTAAATGCCCTGTATATGGCTCTGCTTACATGACCCTCTTCACATGACTCTGAAGATGGACAAATGAACCAGCAAGCACTATGGCAAAGACACATAGACTTTCACATCTCTCATAAACTTGTACCAACAAGGAAGAGAATGGAGATGGGCAACCTCTGTGTTGGGTCACCAGAATGGCAAAAGTGTTGATGACTACCAATAAGCAGTGGGGAAGAACAAACCCATGGTGGCTGGGCTACAAGATACAGGGGTTCCTGGGAACCCACCACTGCACAGGTAAGCTGAAATCCTGAAGATCTTGCACATTGACTTGTCACAACTTGCCTGTGGAACCTACCTATTCCTGGTCCTAAGAACCTAAGCTTCTTCCTGTTTCTGTCTTGGCTCAGCCCCAAACAGGATTTTTGCAACTCCATCCTGAAGATGAGCTGCTTCCTCTCAGCCATAGCTGAGATCAAACACCAACTTCCACAGGAATGTCAGGAACTCTGGTATTGACCTCCCCTCTGCTGCCCCTCCAAATTCCTCCTGTCCCCTCACCCTGCTCTCCTTCTCAGCCACTCCCCCTCCTCCTCACTCCTCTTCAACAGTTTTATAGCAGGATCTAATCTAAACTTTATGGTTAGCCAAGCACGGACTCAAAACAGAAGATGTGCCATACTTCATCAAAAGTAGGTTCCATTTTCTCCAGTGGCCCCAAGAGAAATCATTTATATGATTTCAAAAGGCATGTCTCCCCTCTCCCACCCTGCAAATACCCATTAGGGATCTTAACAGCCATTGATCTGTCAATACCCTTATATAAGCCAATGACTTTTCAGCCTGGACCATATGATAACAGCCCATAGTTTAGTGTCTACTCTATAAAGTATTACTTGCTGTTATTTTTTTTCATATATTAGCTCCTCAAAACTTCTAAATAGTATGCCTACTATTCTAAGATTTTTCAAGTATGACCCTATTACTCCAATATGTAGCCTTAAAACTTTCTTTTTCCCAACTGAGGCAAGTGAACTATTCCTCTATGTTCAGATGAAAGCTCTTTTTACCACTTTGATCATTCTAGCTGTATTGATTTAATAGTCATTGACAACTACTAAATTCCATGGAAAATAGCTAGTTGGAAAACCATACAAAGTACATTTTAATCAACTGAATAAGAAACTAAACACTCCCAAGTTCTCATAACCCTGGTGAGGAATTACAATGAAGAGATGTTATATTAATTAAATTCTTGGAATGCATCCATAATGCTTAATGGAAATGGAGGAAGCCTTAGGAGGTCTTAAATGCCTGGGAAACACCCATCACGTCATTTAAATCCCTGAAACCCGCCCACATCCACCAAGGAATCTGTTTAAACCCAATCACTTACACCATACAAAAATATTGAGAAAAAGAAAGGAAATATGAAAGGAAATAACAACAATTTATCTAGCTTCCATATATTGTTTTGTTTTCTGATTTGGTTCTACATGATTTATTACAGTTATTTAGAGTTTCTTTCAACCTCCAAGCAGAAAGTTAATTGAGACTGGAGAACTCAAGTTCATTCATTCATCCGTTCATTCATTCATCCATTCATTCATTCATCCATCCACTCGCTCATTCAACAAACAGGAGAAAGGAACTGAAATGCACTCATTCACTGAGTACCCATATGTGCTGGGTCCTATGCTTAGAGGCCTCATCTATTTTTATTACAATTACACAACAATCATGTGGACAAAAATCAAGCTTACTGAATGTTATCTGTGTGCCTCACCCTACGCCAAATATTGAATATTCAAATATCAACACAACAAATCATATGATAAGCATCATTATTAGTCTCTGCAATTTACACACGTGGAAACTGAGGCTCAGAGACATTAGGTTCTTTATCCACCACCACATGTGACTTTAATGGCCACTGGTTTTATGTTCAAAACTACTTTTTTGTTTGTTTAAGATTTTAAAAGTCACAACAGACCCTAAGGCAGAAAACAAGCACTGCAAATAAGGTTCTGTCCTTTGGCAGAGGAGGGAACATACTCCTGGGTTAATAAAATGTAGAACATGCTATATATACTGATGTATAACCTGTAGAACTGGTGACATAATCCTGTTTTGTTCAAGAAAAGTTAAACCAAGGAATACTGCATCTGCATCTGGGCAATATGTTTGAAAGGGATGTGGGGAAACAGAAAGGGCCATGGAGAAGATTGATCTGGTAGGGCTCAGGTCCCTGGGTTGTTTAGCCTGGAGAAAATGCAGACAGGTGCTTCTCTGTGGCCTCCTGGAATGCTAAAAATTATGATGAACTGTCCTCCACCTTAACAACAAGAAATGGATATGCGTCTTGGGACACAAATACTCAGATCAAGAGAGACTACTTTAAACAGCCATAGAAACAAATCCTAGATAACCTTATTGTTTAAACCAGCTTTCCAACAAAACATATTAACTATTTCCAAAATGTCCAAATGCAATTTCTAAGGCTGTTCCTCGAAAAACAAACAAAAATCTGAAAATCTGGGAGCTAGAGCCAGTGAAAACTTCACAGAATACCTGGCTTGTAGAGATCACATGAAAGGCCTGTTGAGGTGGACGGCATCCCTTCCTCCTTTATAATCGGGTGAGGAAGCAACAGCCTTCTAATGTGATCTGAGCCACTCTTATTCCGCATTAAGTCGAGGTAATGAAATGACAAGAGACATAGGTCCTGAGACTTGGAAAAAAGATCCTGTGCCATTCTCTTCTCTTTGGCAGGTCGAGGCACCAATTTCTATCATAGCATTTCTCACCTTCTAGTGAAACTATTTCTGTAAACCCTCCAAAGACTACGAGTTCCCTGAGTGCAGGCTTTTCTTTGTGTCTGCCCAGCACCTCCTGCAAAGTCTGGCATAACTCAGCCATGTGCTAAGGATGCACAGGCAAATGAAGAGACCTACAGGGCGACAACGTATTTTGCCACCAAATTGCCTATAAGTTTTACCCTCAGTAACAGCCCCAGATAAAAAGTAACTCAAAATTAAAAACTAAGGCAAAGGATGTTTCTTTGGAGGAGATAGAATCATTCTGTATTTGATTGTAGTGGTGGTTACACAAATCTATATATGTGATAACATTTCATAGAACCACAGACACACACAAACAAGTACATGTAAAAACTGGTAAAATATGAAGAAAATCTGTAGTTTAGTTAACAGTATTGTACCAATGTCACTTTCCTAGATTTGATCATTGTCCTATGGTTATAAAAGATGTTATAATTGGGGGAAGCTGGGTGAAGGGCACCCAGGAACTCTCTGTATTATTCTCTGCAGCTTCTATGAGAGTCCAAAACTATTTTAAAATCAAAAGTTTTTAAAAAGACTAATGTAAAGTAGAAAATTCCCAGTCAAAGGATACAAACTATCAGGTTAAACTGTGAGTTCTAGCAATTAGAGATTTGTGAGAAAGATATCAAATTGTACTTTTTTCTCCCTGATGCTCACCCTTTAGATCAGTGCTGTTCAAAAGAAATAATGCAAGTCACATATGTAACTTAATTTTCTGGTAGCTGTGCCAAAAAAGGTAAAAAGAAACAGGTGAAATTAACTTTAATAATATTTTATTTAACCCAGTATATTTAAAATATCATTTCAACACGGAACAAATATAAAAACGTTAATAAAATATTTTACATTTTTTGTACTAAGTCTTTGAAATCTAGTAGGTGTTTTATTGCACACTTACAGATCACGTCAATCTGGACTAGCCACATTTCAAGCACTCAATTGCTACATGTGGCCAGCGGCTACCATACTGGACAGCTCAGCTCTAGGTACCACCTTTCAGTTGCTGTTAAAAGTCACTTTGAACTGTTTTCATAATTACACGTTTTTACCTCCTTTGGATGAGTACTTATCTCCGGCATTTTATGCCTACTTTACAGTGGCAGTGTACACCACTTGAAGGTAATGTATCTAAACGAAGTACAGTCTACTGATGAGTTTCCAGATGTAAATTAAAAAAAAAAAAAAACAGCAAAAAAATCACAGCTCAACTTGGAAAAGCTTTGTGGCTTTGAAATTTTTTCTGCATTGTGATGTATTCCTGGGGACAGCTGTAAATCCCAGCTATCCAGATCATGGTAAATGAAGACACAGTCTCATCAATTTGAAAGAGTCTGGGCATAGAGGACAGGAGGGTCTTTGATGCCTTTCCTGTTCCCTTCTGATTCCAAGTTGCATTAAAAATAGAACATCAATTAAATAACTACAAAAACACTTGAAGCAACTGGGGAAGGAAGTCTTTAGGGCTGTTCTCTGATATTCCAGTTCTCCACCTCCTTCAGCACACATGGTGGGTCTGCACCATCCTGCACCCTGAAGTTGCACCAGGCCAGAGACTTGCTTTGGCCAATGGAATGTGAGCAGATGGGACAGTGTCATTTCTGAGCACAAGCTTGAAGAGCCAGTGTGTGGACGGGCATGGCTTTCTCTTCCTCTGTCACGACATCCAGCAATGCAAGCTGCTCTGTCAGTCCGTGTGGCTGAGTGCGGTCCCCATCCAACACGGAGGCCTCCAAGAAACTCATGATGGAAATGTAGTTTGACTGAGAAATAAACCTTTGTTGTTTTAAACCCCAGAGATTTTGAGGCTGTTTGTTAGTACAGCATAGCTTAGCCTGTCCTAACGCATAACTCACATGCTGATTCTGTTCGTGTGACATCAGCTATTCCATCCAGGGTGTCTCCCTGAATATTAGGGCTTATCGCATCTGCTATATAACCCAGGCTCGGTTTTACAGTGGTTTCATTACCAACCATAAAAACTGTAACAGTGGAACTGTATAAACAAACCGAACAGTGTTTTTACTGTAAAACATGAATGTAATATAAATATTTGTCTTTGCCTTCTCTCAGCATCTGTAATGAGAGCAGAAAATTCATGCCATATGTTTATACTACGAAGTGGGAAAAAATAGATCTCCATGATTCATCCATGTGGGTACTGGCTGAGCTGTTTAATATTTTTAATTCATCCATTTTCTTTCACATATAAATTCTCCACAAATCATAAAACCCTTAGGATCACCAGTTACCAAATTCACAACTATTTCTACAGAAGGATCCTTGCGAAGGAGAAGGTGAACATAGTGCTATGAGGTCAGTTTCTCTGACAAGATGAGAAACCACAGAGCGAATCGCTACATTAGACCGTGGCCTCTCCGAGCCCAGCTCGACACATGTGAATATGAAACCGCATGCCTGAAGACTTCAAAAGACCTATCCTGCCTCTAGTTGCAAGTGCATCTGAACATTTGGGATCCTGACAGCTCCCCCTTTTTTTTTAATCCTCACAGGGAGAAGCACTGAGCATGTTAAGCGGCTTCTGCCTTCTGTAGGACCTTATGATATGGTGGGAGGAAGTGTTATTGCTACCGCCGAGGTCTGTGCCAAGCACAGAATCCAGCTTCACACGCAGGGAGCACCAGGGGATGTTTTTATTTCGGAGTCGTGATGGAGTCCTCGATGCGAAGTTGCTGAAGCCTGCCCAAAGTGTTTGTGCAGCCTTTTAGGATGCGAGCCGAGAGGCACAGAGAATGATTCAATTTTCTCCAAATTGGCTCACGGACCAGAGGTTTCTGGAAACTGTCACTGTCCTACAAAATCCAATACCACAGCGAGGAAGCTTTGTTTGAGCACAAAGCAAATCTACCCAGTCGAGGCTCTGTCTGGCACTGGGGAAGCCAGCCCCTGGTGGGCCCAAGAGTTGTTGGCAGGAACTGGGGAAGGTAGGAACACTTTGATGGGTTAGAACCCAAGACACGTAAGGCACAGAGAGGTAATATTCAGAAGGTTTCCCATGGTGAGCAGCACTTGGCAGGTGTGACTGAGCGTGGGCCCCGAGCCGGGCACCGTTATCTCATTTAATCCTGACAAGCTTCCTATGAAGCAGGGATGCAACATCCCCATTTTCCATAGTAAAACCCAGAGGCACACAGAGGAGTGCCTTGACTGAGACCACACACTGTCAGGGGATGGCAGAGCCAGGATTCCTACCTGGCTCGGGCTGATTCCAAAATGTGTGCTCGGAACCACTAACTAGACAGCTGGAGTCAACAAAATAGAAAACCTTTGTGCTCCTAACCAACCGCTCCTACACCATCCAAAAGTGATGAGAAACACAGGCATCGTGTCTGCTCCTGCCCAAGTACTGCACAGGTATCACTGAGCTGGGGCCATAAGCCAGGCCTGCTCTCCATGTCCCCACCCACACGCGTACACACACACACACCTAGTGAAGTGTTGACATTGTAACTAGGAATGTACATGTCTGTCACCACACCTGGACTCCTCGAGGGCAAGAGTAACATCATGTATCTACATACGCTCAAAGTTCAGTGGGATGCCTGACATATAATAAAGTGTCAATAAATATTTGTTGATTAAGTAAAGAGACCGCTGGGAAACAATCAATGCATAACGTAATCAGCGATGTGATGGATGCACATTTAAAAACCAACACGTGGACTGTCAGCTCCTTGGAGGCAGGAGCCTCTGCTTTCTCACTCACTACGACGTCACTAGTGCCTAATGCAGTACCTGACTCAGAGAAGGGCAGGGCTAACTATTTGTGGAAGGAAGGGAGGGACGGCGGGCAGGAGAGAGGGAAGAGCAGTCCAGGAAAGCTCTGTGGGAGAGCCTCCCATGGGCAGAGCTCGCAGGACTCTCAGTAGAGGTGTTGCTGAGGTGGCTGAGGTCCTTCCAGGCAGATGACATACTCTGGGCCAAGACACAGAGAGACTGGAGAGTTTCGGAATGGCAGTGAGTTTGATATGTTTGGGACAAGGAAGAGAAGGGTCAGAGATGAACCTGGACAGGTAGGCAGGAGTCAGACCACACCGGAGCCCCAAACAATTTTTTTAATCTTTGCTAGCACTTGTATATAAGTACCCAGGTACCATTCTAAGTACCTAGGTTTCATCCTAAGTACCCAGGTACCATTCTACACTTTATGTGCAAGACTTTAGTTCACCTTCACAACCTTGTGATTCAGGTACTATTATCATCCGCAAGTTACAGATAAGGAAACAGAGGCAACAGGAAGTGAAGGTCACCCAGTTCGTAAGGGGCAAAAAGAGGATTCAAACTCAGGCATACCAGACCCCAAGTCTGTTACTTATCCCCACATGACATATTTTATAGCTCAATCCTTTTAGACGGAGGAAGGAAGCATCCTTTCCCAAGAAGGTACCTAGTGCTGAAGAGCAGCACACGGATGCTAAATGAATCCTTCCCAACGGCCATCCTGTTGATCACGTGGGTTCTTTACTCTTCTTAAATAAAGTCTTCATATTCCCTCAGTTTGTCCACTTATAAATTTAAAATATACGCTACCTTTTAAAAAAATCTATATTTAATTATACAGCATCAGTGAAATTTCACTTGGGGAACAATAATCTACCATAAATGAATGCTTCCAATAGAAATAGCTGTAATTTAAAATAAATTACTGTGTCAGTCAGAAAAAAATTTACCCTCTTCATCGAAAAAAATTACTATCTGGTATTAGGTAGCCCCACTCAATTAGAAAATCGCATCAATAGCAAAGAACCAAATCTCCCCCTAAATTCCTCCTCTCCCAGTGTAGGTTTCACTGTTGATACCAGCCGCAAAGCGCGCTCAGCCCGCGCCGGCCAGAGTTTCATTAAGGCTTAAAGTCAATTAAGCCACCAATTGGAACAATCATTCCTCCTTTGCAAAATATTGATATTTTTTTCCTGCCCGCTTTAGGGCTTTTCCAGCACTCACGAAGAGATTTATGTTAGACAATTTCTTTCTGATTAAAACAAATCATAGCTCAACAGTTCTAATTTCCTCCTTTCTAAGCAAGAAATGATCAGAGAAGGCTGAAAACAGTGAGCAAACCCATGGTGCAGAGGCCAGCACCAAACAAGCTCCAGGGAAACACTGCTGAGAGGTTCTCCTCTTTCTCTCTCTCTCTCCCGCCCGCCCTCCCTCTGTCTCCCTGTCTCTCTCCATCTCTGATCTCTGTCTCTTTGTCCAGCCCCTAGGTCTCCATCTCTCCTGCGTGTATGTCAGTCTGTCTGCCTGTCTTTCTCCTGCCCCATCACAGCTCTGTTTCTGTCTCTCTTTCTGTGTGTCTGTCTGTCTCTCTCTCGTTAACTTCTCTTTCACTATACATTGATCTTGACAGGCTTCAGGACAATTACTTATTAGCCAAAAAGGAAGAGGGACGTCAGAAGCAAAGGCAACTCAAGCTGCTTTTCTGACCTAAGTAACAGGAACGAGACGGTTTCTACATTTCCCTTCAAAAGCCTGGCATCATCTGAGGCCTTTCCATTTTTAAAGCTGTTACTGACTGCTGATCAACCTTATCTCTCTGGATCACACACACTCTCGAGTAAAGACCGGAAGTCTCAGGGATCCAACCACCGGCCCTTTCACACAGTCCCTTCTATCTCAGGTTCTGGCTTTTGAGCTGATCTTTCTACATAAATGATCCATTTTTCTGTCCTTCAAAACTGAGCTGAGTTATGAGTTCACTCCTCATCGCAGCCAACTCCCACTTCTCCAGAAAGTCTAGAGAAGCCAGCTGACTGAGATGTCTTAAATCAGGATTAGTAATTTCCAAAGAACTGGAATGCAATATGCTTAACACAATGTCCCATAAAAAACGAGTCCTTCTTTAACCAGTTAGAAGGCAGTTGAAGAGCTGAGGGCGCTTCGCAGCATTAACATGAAAGTCAGTTTACATAGCTCAGTACTTCAGAAAAAATATCTGGGCATTTGTACCTTCTGCTGGTCTGGTTTCCAAAAACCAACCAACCAAACTGTCCCTTCCCACAGTGGGAGGCCACTGCTGCCCGGGTTATAACTCCCAAGGCTCAGCTGTCAACCTTGTCATATCCTCAGTCATTCATTCAATGGACATTTGCTAACTCCCTCCTACTTCCCAGGCACTCTGCCCCACACTGGGGCTATACCCAGAGGGATACACAGGCAAGGCTGTCCTCCTGTGGCATCTACTCTCTGCTGCTCATCTGCTGTGTGCACTTGGACAAGGTCCTAAACCTTTCTGTGCCTCATAGCTTCATCCAAAAATAGGATTCAGAATATGAGCTACCTCATAGGGTTGTCATAAAGATTAACTGAATTAAGGCATTTAAAGTGTTTTGCACAATGACTGCCACACACAATGCTGGCTACATTATCATCATTATTATTATCATCATAAAAATAAGGAGAATTAAACAAGTCATCCAACTGAGCATGAAGTGTCAGGTGCTATATTCTTGTCTTACAGGTGAGACTATTTTCTTTTTTAAAACATATATATACATACATAAATTTTTTTCACAGTAGGCAAATAAGCAGCATGATAGTTTGTCTCAAAAGAAGGCATAATCACCTAAGTGACAGTGGACAGGTCCGTTACCCTGACCCTCTCTAGGCCTCAGTTTTCCCACCTGTCAAGTGGGACAGGAGGATTAAACTGGGTCATCTCAGAAAGTCCTTTACAATCCAAAAATTCTACCATTTTACAACCACAGTATACTCAAATGTGACCTGTTAATTCACAACTTCCCCTAAAAAGAAAAACAACTAATTCACACCTGAATTTTTCATTATATTATTCTTGCATAAATTGACTTACATCTTTGTCGTATCCTCTAAGAGTAATGGCTAAAAAGAGTTACACAAAACCCAATGCGTCATATATGACTCAAAAGAACTTTATTTTTAACATATTTTTTAAAGTAATGTAGAACTATTTCTACTTTTCTTTGATGTCTCCCAAAGCTGTCTGTGTTGGCAGCTCTGCAAGGATGCCATAAACAGTGACTCAAGCCTGCAATCTAGGATCGCTAACATCACGGCCAAGTGCCCCAGCATTTCCTCCAATAATGTAAATTTACCCAGAGCTGAAAATAAACATCTAGCCAGCTCTCAGTTATCCACATTTACAGACCAGACAAGCCAAGAAGCATCCCAAACAGAAGGCAATTCTAAAATGACCGCTATTTACTTCTAAATGGCATTGTATGAATTCTGGGTGGAAGATTTATGTTGTAAAAGCGTCTGGCTCAGTCTAACATTGAAATGCATTTCTATTCCTCAAGTACCCAGCACTATCCATAAGGGAGGGATCCGGAAGGTTCCAGAAGGTGGGATAAATAACATGAAAGAAGAGTCTTTAGCATAAAAGCTTAGCAGCCTGCTTGACAACAAAAGATCTGGAGTCACAGTTACATTTGCAACAGTCCAAGAAACAGAGATGATCCTGGGCTGGAGGCTGGCCGAGCTTTTGTGGGAATGGAAATAGCAACATCTTAAAGGGAAAAGTGCTAAGAGGAGACAACCCAAAACTGTAGGGACTAAGAGCAGTGTGAGGCTCAAACGGGCCCCATCAGAAGCCAGACCTGACCCCTTCTGTAGCAAGTCCAGCCAGGCTCCACACTCACGTGTAGCCTCAGGGATTATCAGAATAACTGCTCCTAAGTAGGAAGCACAGATTTCTCAGTTTCTCTCCTCGTTTATGTTGCTCTCCTAGTGTATTAGTAAGAGCCCTCCTTTGGCTCTCAACACTTCTGGTTTGAACAATAAATTGTCTGATCATCCTACTCCCCAGAGAGGGTTGGAGATAAGCAAACACGTTTCTCTCTATTTTCACAGAGTTTCTAAGAGTGAGGAATGTTTTCCCCCATCACATGTTAAAGGTTCTCAGGACAGGAAACATTGGAAGGGATGATTATTTTTATCCTTCGGGACTCAGCTGATGGATTTAAAAGTATTCCTTGAAGCTCAGGAAATAAGCAAGTATATTCAGCATCCTTCTCACTCTTTCCGGCTCACAGCTGCCACTTTAACCACTGCTGACCCGAAGCATGGATAATGGTGTCTCCTGGCCTCCATGCTGCCTCTCTCGGACTCAGCTTGAGCATCTACCTTTCTGCATCACCATGTATGGACTACATTACTCCCACTCGGATCCTTCAATGACTGCCAGGACCTAGAGAATAAAGCCCATTTTCCTAAGACAATGGAATCCAAGGTCCCCAATGATCTGGCTTCAAATGGTGGCTTCCGTACTCCTCCCCAACATTCTATGAAACCTGACTATTGACCATTCCCAGGACATGCTTTCATGCTCTGCTCTTGCTCTTCCTTCCACTGGAACGTGCCCTCAACATCTGGGCAGACTGCATCTGCCAATACTTCCTTCTTCAAGGATCCTGCTTTGAAGCACACGGGGAAGCATCTTTTATGACTCCTGTCTTTCTATGCTCCCCTGGTTCTGGCATGGGTTACAGTTTGGGGATATCACCTCACTTGTAAAGTCCTTGAAGGTGATGATAATATTCTACATTGTCTTATATCACCCACTATACCTAGCACATAACAGATGTTTAATAAATATTTGTACAGTTTTTAAAAATAGTCTGAAAATCTGTGGGCTAGTTGGTAGTTGGTTAATTAGGTTGCGAGATTTGATTTTTGTAAGCAAAGATAAGAATCTGTACCAGTCCTTTTATATATATATATAAAAAAAATCAACCAGCATGAGAACTGTAGAGCAGGGCATCAGAATCTCCTGGAGGGATTGCAAACACAGATTTGCTGGGCCCCACCTCCAGAAGTTTTAATCCCGTAGATCTGGGGCAGGGCCCAAGAATTTGCATTTCTAACAAGTTCTCAGGTGATGCTGACGCTGCAGGTCAGGGATCAGGCTTCCAGTAGAACTGCGTAAGTTTCTGCAGCATTGGAAACCATTGGGATTAATCAATGAAGCACTATTGAGACTGTTACAGATGGGTCCTATCCTTTCCTGCCTTAAAAATAGCACCCTCCCAGCCCCCCTTTTCATTTTTGTCTTTACATTGCTTACAATTTGATGTAGATTTTAAGCATCCTGTAATTCATCAACTAATTCTCTCCTGGCTACACATTCCAAGTAATTAAAGTTCAGTAATAACTTATTCTTTCTGCTCCAGCACCTGCATTTCATTTGTTTATTTTCCCAGAGTCATAAATCTGAAGGGCTGTCAAAGTGCCATAATATTAGTGCAATAATCAAAGTTAATTAGTCCCTCTCAATAAACAACAACAAAGCCATTACAAAGATGCATTGAAGTTTCTCCCAGCTACCCAGTTTACAGATCACATTGTAGCTGGAACAATTAGAATCTGAGAATTGTCGGTAAATGAGTGCAGTGTTCTTCAGTCATTTAAAAGGAGACTGTGCTCTTCATTTGCACTGATTCATTAACTCCAGGGAAGGCAAAGCGGGTCTGGGCTCTGCATCTGCTGCCTGCTGAAGGATACCAGAGCAGACGGAGTTCTCCCCAGCTGCGGAGCCTTACCATGCGCATCCCAAACTCCAATAATAAACGGGGGACAGAGGTTGCAAAGAAATGAGAGGGGCCAGCCTCACTGCCAACTTTTAGTAACCTGATGTCTTCAATAACTTTGGGTTTATTATTGAGGGAATTTGAGAGATGTGAGTATCAGGTGGGTTCTGATGAGAAGGCAGCCCAGTGGAACTCGGAGGGCAGAACCAGGGCGGATGGGTAGAAGAGGCTCGGAGGAAGATTCTGCCTTCAATAAAAGGCAGAAATTTCTAATTAAGAGGTATGCAGCGATAGGGTGGGCTGCCTTGGGAGGGAGGAGCTTACCTATCACTGGAAGAGTTTAAGGCAAAGCAGGAGGACCTCTGGTTCGGTGATGTTGTAGAAATGGTCTGAGCAGCAGAAAGGGGTCAGACAATGTGACCTGTATGGTTGATGCAACCCTAAGAACTTAAGATTCTTTGCATATAAAGGCAATCACTGGGTGAGTCCTCACGTCTTGTCCTTTGAATTCACTGTCCAGTTTCTCTCAGAGATCCTTTCCCCCTTGAAGCTATAGCGCCTGCGTTCATTAGCCATTGTTACATAACAAGTTTCCCCAAAGTGTGGTGGCTTAAAATAGCAAGCATTTCGTATCTCACCAAGTTTCTATAGGTCAGGAATTCTGGGTGGTTCTCACTTGAGATCTCCCATGAGGTTGCCATCAATCTGTAGCTGGGGCTGCGGTCATCTGCAGGCTTGACTGGGCTGGAGGAGGCTGTTGGCTGGAGGACTCAGCTCCTTGTCACATGGGCCTTTCCATAGAGTTGCTTGAGCATCCTCACAACATGGCAGCTAGCTCCCCCAGAGTGAGTCATCCAAGAGAGCGAGCAAGGAGGAAGCTGCATGTCTTTTAGGACCTCTCCTGGGAGTCATACTCCATCATTTCTGCCACATTCCATTCATAAAGAGTGAGTCACTAAGTAGAGCCCACACTCAAGGGGAGGAGAATTAGGCTCCACCTCTTAAAAGGAAGAGCATCAAAGAACTTCTGGACAGATTTTAAAACCACAACAGCTACGTCTAATGCTTCCCTTTTTAGGGTCTTCAAAATCTAGTTACACCCGCATGCCCCAGTTGACTGCAGGGACTAGTTCCAGGTGAGTCCTCTGGAAACACAGAGTTGGTTCTGCCAATTCCACTTCTCTCTCACACTAAACCCAGCCTCTGCAGAAGGCCAGCCAGCTCCACCCCATGGCATGGGCACCAGGACCATGAACAGTCACCTCTGCGCCCATCTAGGGATAGAGAGAGTCCCCTGATCCTCACCTCAGCTCACCTCGCTATTAACGGATATATCGACGGGAAGGTGAAGAAAGACTTGGCTGCTTCCTAAAACACTGATCATTTATTAAAAAAAGAAAAAAAAGCCAGAAGAGGAAACACATTTTCCAACAAGGTTTCAGAGTATTTGTTTATTTTAGGGATCTGTAAAGAACAAGTCAGCTTCTCCTGAAGCTACCATTTCTGCAGGTAAATAAACCAAGGTTCAAAGAGATGAACGAATTTGCCCAGGGATACCCAGTGAGCACTTGCTCAAACCAGGATATAATCTCAGGTTTATAGGACTCCAAAACTGGGGCTCCCTCTACTCCCCTGGGCTGTCTCCCTATAAATTAAAAATTAGTCTATTTTAGGAATATGGTTAAAATAGACCTTAACCTACTGCAGTGTGTGCTGCCCCCTTCTGAGTCTGGCTGCCTCGTCTACAGCTGTATCTCTACTTGTCTTCCCGGAAGAGGTTTGATTGGCACAAGGAATGTTTCTCCTCTGTGTTTAATCTAACACCTGCTACACCTGAGACTCTCTGGAAATGCCCCACAATAAATATGTAAAACAGTCTCAAGCATATTTTTCCCCTCTTAAAAAACAGAGCCGAAATGCCCAGTGGCCGGACGCAAGCCTTTCAGCCATGGGCTGAACACCATCTGAATATGAAATCCACCTCTTCAAACTGTCAAAGTTGCTGAATAATCACTCAGGGGCCCCCATATTAAGGAAAGGATGTATCTGCTTTGGCTTTCACATCATTGGGAGTGATGGTTTGGAGCTGGCCACCTATGCTCGACTTTCACTCTTTAAAACTCTGTGGTTAATCACAGCCCTTGCTACACAAAGGTTACAGTGAATATAAAGTTTGAAAGATTCCGTTCAAGACTGCGAGCAGTGGCCAGGACAAAAAAAAAGAGAAAGAAAGACACAGAGACGGTGATCAAAGGACAATGAATAACATCAAGACTAAGTCAACTCAAACTTTTTGCAATGAGAAATAAAATGGAAAACTTAGAGGATAAGTGCTAAGCACAAGTCTTAGGCATTCTGGAGACAAAGAAAAGTCAGAATATTTTAGCAACCGGTCATGTCCATGGGGGGGATGAACAACTTTTTATCTAATAGGGAATCTTTCCTGGGCCTATTATAGGAAAGATCAAACAGCTAACTTAAATAGAAGAGTAAATACACTATATACCACTTCAATGGAGGTCCGGGAAGGAAAGAGCTTCTTTTAGTGAGGTGAGGTCTATCAACTTTGTTAGATTATGAAGCTCTCTTGACCAGGGAACCACAGGCAACCTCCTAGCATGAACAGAGAAACATTCATACAGAAACGCGCACATCTCTGTGAATACAATCTTTGTCTAAGTCCTTGAAAAAGAGAGGCCAGCCTTCTGACACAATGCACACCAGGAACTTTGGATTGGGTGACAAGATGGCACTGGGGTTGGGCAAATACGGCTTCAAATCCTGGATCCACCACGTAGCTCTCAGGTGTATGGGCTTAGGCAAGCCTTTTCCCCTCTTCCAGCCTCCAAAGCCTCATCTGCAAAATGGGTTTAATGTGTAACATAAATATTTAATTGCTAAATGCTAAACACAGTGCCTGGTATGGAGATATACATGAATACCCAACCCAACCTGCAGGTGACAATAATAATATGACATTTTGTAAACAAAAATGTCCCAAGGGAGAACTCCAGAACTTTACCTTTGTGTGTATGTGTGTGTGTGCTTATTGATTTAAGCAAGTGGTTTATATAGTTCTTGCTGGTTCACAGACTTATTTATATCATACTTTATTTATTGAAAATCCAATACTATAAATAAAAACAATTTTTAACGCAAAGAAATGAGGAACAAATCTAGCAGCTGATTTAGGATGAACTTTTCCCAATAAGCTATAACTATTAATAGTATTAATAGTTTTTATATTTTTGTTCAGCTGAAGATAATTCAAAACAATGGGGATGAGTCCTACAACTTGTGATGCATTGAATAATCATCATCTTTTCCGAGCCAAGTCACCAGTTTAGACAGGCATAAGGCTTGTAAATTATCCACCCCACGTGCTGCACGCCTCCCCCCAATACACACCCATCACGTAAAAGAAGGCATCCCACCTAAGTCCTCCGATCTGTAAAGGCAAATTATGGGATTTAAGCTTTTATTATCAAAAGAGGTTGGGGAAAATTCCCACAAACACCAAAGCTATACCACATCACAAAGTCACTGAGTGGATTTGAAGGAGCCTGAAAGTTGCTGGATTTCACCAGTGGTTCTTAAAAGTGCAAGCAATTTATGTATTACTCAGCATCCTAGCCCATCACTCCTTAATATCATGTCATGAAAACACAGGGTGTCAGTATCCATTAAAAGCACAGCAAAATGTCGAACCTACATGCCTAATACATTGGTTGGTACCAAGTACTCCATAGCTGAAAATAATATTAAAATCATTATTTCCAACCCTTATCAATGAGGCTACGATATGACATAATACTGTCAGCTTTCTACATGCCTTCACCCCAACTAGATAAATAGATCCAGTATCAACTCCATTGAAAACTAGAATAATTACAACACTTCAGTCTCTCTGGCATCAAACTGTGTGGGTACAATCAACCGAGCATGTGCTCTCTCCCTAAAACATGCATATTCCATTACCTCTGACTAATAAATCTTTTCTTTTTACCCCTCATCTCCTTGCTTTCTCAATAACCATTTTGATATAAACCATTGCTTGCTGTTCCTGATGACTGATCCCTTAATCATCTTTCCTAAATATATGCAAAGTGTATTTCTTTGTAAATATAAAAGAAAAAGCAATCACATAAATAATTAAGATGGCTTTTCAAATGACAGTTGAGTGCTAATATGGGCTCCACTGGAAAATACTAATCAACAAACTAAATACACATCTATTAAAATGTAGGAGTCCAGACAGATGAAGACAGAGAAAAAATTCATTGCAACTCCATTTGAATCATGCTGATAAACATCCTCCCTACAGCTCCTCTTTCAACCAAGCTCAACCACTTGCAGAGGTTAAGAAAAGTAAGCACCACTTTGTACCTTCACGTACGAATAAGAAATTATTATTGTTATCGCTGTTAATAGCAGCAGCTAACACTTAATCTATGCCTGGCAATGTGTTAAATACACATACAGTCAATGCATTTAATACTTACAACCACGTATATCTCCTGGCATGGATATTAGTGTTTGGATTTTACAGATTAAGAAATTAAGGTTTAGAGAAGTTAAGAAACTTGCCCGAGGTCAGAGGGCATGTCTGCTTCTAACTTTTGCCATTCCAATACAGCATATTTCAGAGCAGGGTTCTCAACTGGAGATGATTTGCCCCCACAAGGGACCTCTGCCCTGGAGGTATCTTGAAGAACACCAGCCTGGCTTCTCTGGGGCTCTTGGGAATCTTGGTTAAGTGTCCATGAGAAAACAAAAGCAGCTGAGCCAGATCCCTGTTGCATTCTCCTGGCCGATGGCATGTCATCCTAACCAGTCTCCAGGAAGATTTAAGTCTAGGCCAAATAAAAAGACAAGTTAGGAAAGCTCGGGCTTGAAGTCTTCCTTGGGGACCAAAGCTTCTCACCAAACTTAGGTCACTCTTCCCTTAGGATGGGGGAATGGGTCCAAGACACATTCTGGGGAATCAGGAGAGAATCGAATAATAACTCCAAGGGAGGGCCAGCAGCCTCTCTTCCCAGGCCAGCCAACTTTGGCCCAATTCCTTGGTATCTCAATCACCAGCAGACACTAGAGCATTAGAACATTCAAAGGGCCTCACATTTCACTAATGCATAGCCCCCATATGTGAGCTCTCCTATACTTCCTGTTCCACTCTTTGCATGACAAGCAGATCTCATAAGGGCCTGGCACACGTGAGGCAGGTTGGCCACTCTAACCAATCCCTTCTTCTCTTTTGATCCCCCCGACACCCCCTTCCATGACCCCACCCCTCTTCCTCCTGCACAAACTGGTAGGTAGGTGGGTGACCTCAGGCCCATTTGCTTTAGCTCTATTCAACCTCCTTCCTTGTCAAGACCGGAAGTTTTAGATCCCAAGTTTCAGCAATCTAAAATTTATACATTGTAATAAGGTGAGAGCAAGGAGAAAATGGGAGCCCCACTTAGACCTTTCAAGAGCTCTACATTGGGATTTTGGGGTCTTGTTGTGGCTGTTTATAAGGAACATTTTGATACCTAATTAGCTATTGCTCTTTACATGCAATGTTGGAGGTCCTCAGATCTTAGGATGGAGAGTGGGACATGCCAGACCTCCATAACAACAAAACCCCACTCCGATAAATATGTATTGAGTAAGGAAAGGAGGAACCACAGCACTGCAGGGATTCAGACACATCTATTAGTGTCCCAGACTTAGAGAACTCACCAGAATCCTAACATGCAGACCATGCTGCTAAATAAAAGAGAATCCATCCTGAAAATAGAAAGCTACACTTCCTACTCAGCCAGCCATATGGAGAAATTAGGTACTTGTCTGAGAGGTGACGGATACTAGCCTGTAATCCAGTTAAGGATGTGAATGAGGTAGATCGCATCCTCGTATGGTGGACTGCTTAACAACACAGTCACAAACCCCATTCCCAGAGACTCTTTATTTAACCAGGATTGGTGGCCGATGCTCCTCCCTCTCCTTCCATTTTTAATTATGCTACATGGATTAGCCTTTCAAGGGGGTGGTTTACTTCTGCACTGTCCATGTTATCCAATTTTAATTGTTTTCAATTCTTTCTCTTCTTTTTAACTTGGAGCATCTAAACCTCTCAGCAAGAGGGCATTTTCCCATGAAATAATTATTAGTAGTAGCAATTACATATAGGCTCTCGATACAATTCCATATGGAATATGTTTTCATTTAAATTATATTTTATTAAATAGCTGGACCTCCCCAAATGTGGTCTGAGAACGCTACAAAAGGATATCTTGAATGCAAATGGATTGCTTGGGCAAATAAGATAGATCAGAGTTGCTTCCGCTGAGAAATGTGATTAATCCTGAAACGAAGCACTCAAATAGCATCTAGCAGTTCTGAAAGCAAAGCCTGAAAGGCAATGAAGGGACAGGATGCTGGATGGAGTAGAAAAGCCAGGTCGTGGGGTGGAATAGGTAGACTTTGGGTTTGGAGGCTGGATGGACCACTCATGCCAGAAGCCCGCCTCTGTGTTCACCAGCTGTGTGACTCTGGGTGAGTCCCTTCACCCTTCTGATCCCTCCAGTGGCTCTTCTGTAAAATGGAGAAAACCAGGCTTTTATGTCCTCCTGAATGCGATATAAAGTGCCTTGCCCAGGACACAGGACACAACAGGGACACAATAAATGGTGGTCGTTAGCTGCCCGATGATGGGTGGGAGAATAATATTCCACTGGCTTGGAGACAGACGTGAATGTTCTGGAACACAGCAATTCTAGGATACGCGGTGAAGGCAGGAAGAGAAAGGCCAGGCAGGAGAGAACAAGTTGGAGAAGGAGGCATGAACTCCGTCTCGAGAGCGGGAGCTGAGAATGCCCACAGAGCCTTGGCACGTGTGAGCCCACGCTGAGCCAAAGGCCCAAAGACTTCTGAGTGAGCTTTTGCTGCAACAAAAAACTTTGAATCATTTTGAGAATCTCCCGTGAGGTGCCAATATGTCGCAGTGCCTTGCCGGCCCTGTTACTGATATGACTTATCCCAGAAAAAGTATGAACACGCTCAAGTTGGCTAGCAGCTGGAAAAACTATAGAGTCGATCAAATTGACCTTGAGAAACACAAGAAGGTGGTATTTAACGATGTGCCAGATAAAATCCCTGTGCAGAGATGAGGTAAGGAAGGGCCTGAAGGGAACCACACCAGCACTATCGAGGATGGGTACTAGATGTGAGCTTCCAAAATCATAATCTAGGGGGAATAAGGAACACGGTACCACAAGATTCACAGAGAACAGGCAAAGAGATGAGAGATGAGAAAAGGTTGAGTTTCTTCAGTCTACAACCTATAAAATCTGATTTTAATGTGCAAAAGGCCATGTGGGTATGAGTTTTGTTTTCATTCCCATTTCCTTTGCTCATGTCCCTGACAGTGAATATTTTTGGATAATTCTCTCTCTAGGATTGCTTGTCGACCCCAAGTTACTACACATTAGAATGAAACTATACAATGATAAGTTCTGTCATCTGAAACTGACTCCAGGGACCCAGTTATGCCTTAAAATGAAAGAAAAAAACCTAAATGGTGGGGCTTTGAGATCATGCCATTCAACCTTCTTCATTAGAGATGAAGAAACTGAGGCACTGAAGAGATTAAGAAACTTACCAAAGTCCCACAGTTGATTAGGGCCGATCCAGGAATTTAATGCCTCCAAGCATCAAGCAATAGTTTTAATGGGATAAATTCGGATGACTCTGTTCTCACATGTAAGGAAAAAGGAAGACAATGTTTGTTTGTTTGTCTGTTTGTGTGAGCAAGATTAGCCCTGAGCCAATATTGGTTGCCAGTCTTCCTCTTCTTGCTTGAGGAAGATTGTTGCTGAGCTACCATCTGTGCCAATCTTCCTCTTTTATGTGGGATGCCACCTCAGTGTGGCTTGACAAGTGATGCTAGGTCCGTGCCTGGGATCCAAACCTGTGAACTCCAGGCTGCCAAAGCGGAGCATGTGAACTTTAACCACTATGCCACTGGGCCGGCCTCAGGAAGACAATTTTTAAAATGCATAAGTAATTGTGTTTTAGCATTATCTTCCAAGGCTGGTTTAAACATTAATATCATTGTACAATATGGTTATTATGGTATCACGAGGGCTACTGGAATTTGATTTTTCTAGTTTAAATATAACATCAAATGGGCAAATTTTACAGGTTTGGCGTCTCTGCTGCTAGACCACAGGATCTCTTCCACATTGACACTGAGGGATAGAAGCTGGCACAACACTACTAGATGGCAACTGGGACACTGCTACCGAAATTTTAAATACATATGGCTTTTGGATCAATGAGTCCACTGCTAAGACTCTGCCCTGTGGGTGCACTCACAAAAGCATATATCAAGAACGCTCACTGCAGCACAGCTGAGATCCCATTGTGGATGGAAATGCAAGAGAGACTGGACTTCAAAAGAACAGTACTTGGAATAGCAAAACAATGAAAACAACCTAAATGTCCACCAAAAAGGGAGACTAGTTAAATAAATTATGGCATAAGCACAGGATGGAATATTATATAGCAGTTAAAAACAATGAGTTAGATCTATATGCACTGAGAAGAAAAGACCTCCTATAGGATTACGTGAAAAAAATCAAAGTACGTAACAGCATGTGAGTGTGTTTTCTAGGATGTACAACCTTTTTCTGGAAGAATACACAAGAAATGGTTTAAATATTTACCTTCCAAGAGAAGGATTGGGAAGGACTTTCACTTTTTATTTTACACCCTCCCATTCTGTATGAAGATTCAAACCACATGCATATATCACCATTGGATCTCCTTACACGTCTCTAAAGACGACTACCATACCACCTAATAGGGGTTATTACTTTTAGAGTTAGAGTTACAACTCTACTTTAGAGTTAGAAAGATGCTAAAATAATCAGAAAAAATTGAGCCTTGCTTTGTTTTTTTAATTTAACCCAAAATAATGAATGCAGTGAGTCAGGAAAAGTGTTCATTTGAAACATACTAACTTTGAAATATTTCATTTGAAATATACCTAAAAAAGCAGAAACAAATCTTCCTTTTCTTGACTTTCAGTCCAGCACACCAGACATTCTCTTAAATAAACCGTGGTCTATTTCTTCAGATGGCAAGAAATCTTTCACGGTACTCAGAAAAAGAAGACACGCTCTTGGCAAGGTTTATCCCACCCCCTTCACGCTCTGCTCCCAGCCATGTGACTGCCTCCTCCTCCTCCCAGGGCCAAGTACAGGCCATTCCCTCCGCCTCATCTGACCCTCCTCCACCCTCCCCCTGGTCTTGCTGGAGATCTCAGCTCAGTGACTCCTTTCTTGGGGATTCCAAATGTCCTCACCTCCCTGGCATTATTCACCATTTTGGAGTACCACATACTCCACAGTACCACTTACCACCGTTTCAAGTTTACATTGATGGTTATGTTTCTTGGGCTAAATCTGACTTCCACTCTGGGCTGAAAGCTCTACCAAGACAGCGGTAATGTCTGTTTTTCCTTAACAGGAGACCCCCTAGTACCGAGGACAGTGATGCACTTCCTAAATAAGTGAATGAATGAATGCAATCTGTACTCCATGCCGAAGCCCAGTGATCACGTTAAAAAATCGATCAACCTGTGTCACTCTCTGGTTTAATCTCTCTAACATCTTCCTCACCATCGACTCTGAGACCCTATGTAACAGCCTGGGAGCACCTCTGTGACCTCCTCCCCTTCCTTTTGCCTCCAGCCACACTAGCCCCCCTGCTGATCCTTGACTCCTCCAGGCACCCTCCTACCTCTGTGCCTTTGCAAATGCTGTTCCCACTGCTTAGAAAGTACTTCCCCTGACATTCGCACAGCTTACTTCTTTACTTCATTCAGGTCTCAGATCAAATGTCATAACTTGAGAAGGGTCTCTCCTGACCACACAATCAGAATAGCCCACACTGTCACTCTGCATCCTTCACTCTGCTTTACCGCCCTTCGTTATATTTATAACAACATTACGTTATAACTGACATTACGTTAAATATTCAATGTAATTACCCCTTCGTGGTCTGTTTCTCCTACTCAGCAGGCAAGCCCAGGAGGGCAGGGATTTGCTTTGTTTGATGCTATATTGTCAGCCCCAAGAGCACAGTAAGCCCTCAGTAAATGTTTATGCAGAGAAATATCAACACCAACATCTACATGGAGAGAGAAAAGCAAAAAGGAGAAACCAGAGACAGGGTCAAAGCCTGCTCCTTTCTAATCCTAAAAACCATAAGGCAAAGCAACATCTTAGTTGCATTGATGGGCGTTAACCACATTTTATTTTTCTTAATAAGTGAACTAAATGAGTAAACATTCTCAGACCTCCGACTAATAAAGCAGATGACACTGACAATGAACTATAAACAAATGTGTGGATAATAACAGTCTTACTTGTCCTTTCATTCATAAAGTAAACAAACTGAAAATGACTTGAAAAATAAAGATAACATTATTCCAAGAGCAATAAACTTTACACTGAACTAAAACCGCCTTGTGTTTATCCCAGCGCATGTATCTGACGATTAAAAAAAAATAGTCAAGCGCTTGCTTACCCATTCTCCTAAAATGCGTGACACAGCTTCATTGGCTCTTGTCATATTCCTGCAGGCCAGGATCACGTGTGCACCATGGAGGGCAAAAGACTTGGCAGTTTCAAACCCTATGGTTTAAAGGAAAGCCGACATTAGAAAACACAAATGCAAAACACTGAGTCATGCTGAATGGCCCTACTGAGCACCACACACATTACCCTAGTGGTTCTCAACTGGAGGCGATTTTGCCCCCTAGAAGATAGTTGCAAATGTCTACAGACATTTTCAGGGGCCAGAACTGGGGTGGGTGCTATTGGCATCTCATGGGTAAAGGCCAGGAATGCTACAAAATATCCTACAAAGCACAGGACAGCCCCACAACCAAGAATCATCTAGCCCAAAATGTCAACAGTGTTGAGGCTGAGAAAACCTGCCCTAGGAACACAGTGTTTTCAAAGGTGAAGGCCAACCCATAGAAGAGCTCATGGCATAGTCAGCCATCTAACCACTGCTTAATAACGACCACATCCTGTGCTAAATATAAAGAATATGGATGTACAAAGACTGACACATGGTCACTGCCCTCAAAGAGTTTACAGTCTAATAAGAGAAAACAGACGTGGAAAATAGAACAAACAGCATTCATTAAGTTCTTGACAATGTGCTCTGCACTGTGCTACATGCCTCCAGTACCTCTGCTTCCAGCAATGGCAACCTAGGTTTCTTAGATCCACCCTGCTACTGGGAACAATTAGAAAAGCTGAACTAAACAGCACGCACAGACACACACACATGCACGCACACATATCTCTCTGAAGGCATCAGAGGGACACTATGACTGAGAATATTTTGGGCCAAGGTCTGGAAGAGTTAAAAGGCCAAGAGATTAATAAATTGGAAATAACTGAGTATGCTAAATGTTGAACACAACAGCAGACTGTACACTCAAGTACTTAAAGAATATTTACCAAAACTGACCTTGTGCAGGGCCAAAAGCAAATCTCAACACATTTCAGAAGATTAAAATTGAAAAGTATGCTCTTTAACCACAATGGAACAAAACTAGAAATCAACATAAGATCCTAGAAGATTCCCCTAGCTGGAAATTAACCAATACATTTTTAAATAAATAAAAATTGTGATTCAAAAAATTAGAATGAAAATTAGAATATATTTTAAACTGAAGGATTACAAAAATTCTACACATCAAAACTTATCGAACATAGCTAAAGCCATGGACAAAGGACAGTCTGTAGCCTTAAATGCATATATTAGAACAGAAGATGAGCTAAGCATCCATTAAGTTAGAAAATTTTAAAAGCAGCTAATTAAACCTAAAGAAAGCAGGAGGGACATAATAAAAATAAAAAGATAAACTAACAAAGATGAAAACAGAAAATACAGAGGAACAAAGAAGCCAAAAGTCATTTCCTTAAAAAAACTAATAAAATTTATAAAAGGCTAGCAAGACTAACAGAGAAAGCACATGCACAAGCAAGCATACTAATGACCAATATCAGGAACAAATAAAAGGACATCACTACAGATCCTACAAACCTTAGAAAGATCTTAAAAAGATATGACAAATAACTTTACACCCGTAAACTTAAGATACAGGTGAAAAAGACAAATTCCCAGAAAGACACTACTTAAAAACTGCTGCAAGAAGAGATTTAAAAAATTGAAAATTTCCATATATTTAAAGAAACTTAATCCATATTTCAAAATCTCCTCAAAATGAAAACTCTGGATCCCTATGTCTTCAACAGTAAAGTCTACCAACACTGAAGAAAATAAAAACACCAATCTTACACAAACTCTTCTACATAATAGAAAAAGAAGAAAAATTTCTCAACTATTTTATAAGGCTCAAACTCACTAGTCATTAGGGAAATACAAATTAAAGATACAATCATATACTGCTATGTATCTACTACTAGAATGGCTAAAAAAAATAAAATGACCACACCAAATGTGGGCAAGGATATGGAGCAGCTAGAACTCTTATACATTACTAATCTGAAAAGAGATGAGAAAAGTGGGCAATCCAATTTCAGAGCTTGAGCACCACATCACTGCTCTAAACTGTAAAATACCGTTATCTTGTAAGCTTTGGGGAAGACCATATAGAGTATACCACAACAACAAAGTAATAATTCTACAAAAGAAAGCAGCAATGTAATTCAGCCAAATCCATGTCAAACGACCAAAGATTACTGTTTCCAAGATAATGTTAACATGTATGAAAAATCAGAAGAGTATCATTATCTTACTGGGACTGCCATGTGAAAGAGCCTATCAAAGTTCATTCATTCATATGGCTTCCATATATCTAAACTTCATGGAAGCCAGTCTATTTACATAAACCAGTTCTCAAGGGAAGCCAGCACAGCATAGTGGAAAACTCAAACTCAGGAGTTTGACACACTTGTGTTGATCCTAGCTCTAGCTATTTATAAGCTATGGCACCTAAAACTATGCCTTTAACCCAATAGAAACTCAGTTATCTTTTCTTAATATGAGGGTAAGTCAAAAACATACACTAAGAGCCTAATATAACCATAGAAGGTGGGAAACAAATGTTAGGTCCCTCCTCTTTCCAAAATTCTTGGTATAAAGTCCTATGCCTCCTATCTGATTTGTATGACCTACAAATAGCTCAGTCATTATTACTAAAAACTTAACTCTCTCCTAGATCTGCTCCCAACAGCAACCCAAGAACTGACTGGCAATTACATCAAGCAGAATTTAAAGAAATTAGCTACAAGATCTCCATTCCATTTGTCTGAATACTGGCCCCAAAACATACTCGAACTTCATTGTTGAGATAGCTTATTTTTTCAGATTATGCCAAGTTCTGTATCACAAGATATTCACTTACCATTATCTAAGAATAACCTTCTATACTTGAATCTGATGTTAAAATAATGCAAAAGGATTTCAAATCTGAAATATTTAATATCTAAAGCTATTTGCCTCCTCTTTGGTGTCTGTAGTAAAAGGTGCCTAAAGGCATATCTTCAAGCTATGAGCAGGAAGACAAAAACCTGAAATTTACTCATTTTTATCCACGATGCCAATTGCACCCTTTATCACCAGTGAGGAAAAGGTACCCAGATCACTTGGGAAAAGAGAGAGAAGTGAAACACCAGCTTTTGTAGCCCAGCTGTTGCAAACTGGATAGGAGAAGGATGGGACGAAGTCTTGCTGACTGATGAGCTACATCAATCAGGCTAATGAAACGCTGACGGCCATATGGAGGGAACGTGAAGTGGCCAAAGTGACTTCACTTGCAATCCTAGGACTTCACATACCCAGGAGATCTTGTTGAAAATGGCGGACTCTGTGTCTCTCTGAAATTTCCAGGTCAGGGCGATTATCAGAAGTCTTTTTCATCACATTTTCCTCAGAGGTTATAAAATGGAAAAATGATGTAGGGCAGTGGAGGAAGATGGTAGCCACAGTGCTCAGTCATCTGTCAATGACCATATTTTAATGGATGGAAAGAGTATCACTACAATGCAGGCCCAGGCAGGCCCCAGGGCTTTAGTTATCTAATTTAGCAGGTTAACTATAAACTCCTTAGTATCTGTGCCTTTTTCATCTCTGTATCCCATGGGACTAACACCCAGTAGGATTCAATAAATATCTGCCAAAGAAATGAATGGTTCTTACAGATAGCCAATAAGCTACAATTCTGGACTATTTTTAAACAATCCCAGTTGTCTCAAACAATACTGATGGCCCTCTAACTTCCTTTTTAACAATGAATAAACATCACAATCCTGCAAAGACATCCCCTGCCGTTTTGAATGACACTACTTAGAAATCTGTGGAGGGAAAGCATGCCCTTTTTCTTTCCAAACAAACCTGTGAAGTCATGCTATTTTACTTGACAAAATAACCTACGGCAAAGGATTTTTATTACCTAAAAGAGCACATCTGACATGATGGCAGCAACAGGCTGCGGGCACAAGTTTGCACCATCTCTCCTTCAGTTAATGCCTGACTGTAGTTATGGTTAAGTCATCCGTCCCTGTGTCGTGTAAAATTACACTCAGAGCCTTCCATCTTCCTTTATCTAAGCGACACGTTACATATTGCTAGTCTACTTTTAAAAGCTGTGACAGACAACTCCATTTTCCTATCCTTTGCAATGGCCTTTGGAGCAAAAACAAAGCATGGATATTTCAAAAGATGATGGTTTAACAGGAAGGACAATAACACTTTTATAGTAAACCATATCTCTAGAGTGTGGAGTTTTATAAAAAAAAAAAAAAAAGTTTAATAATGCTACCTACTGCTGAAGTCCTGGAAAAGCCCATGAGAATAGCATCCCTCACTCCCGTAATACCACAGCTGATGACCAGTTTAATTAGCTAAATGTAGTAGTGCTAAGCCAATTCTGCACGGTGCCAGAGTTTGTGCAAAATAATGAAGGCAATGGTTTACTAAATTTAATAACCTGATTCATCTTATAAAAAATTAACTTTATGACAATGTTTAAATTGAACCAGCTTAACTGCATGGAGGTGGCAAGGGTACATTCAAAAGAATATTTAAAGCTAATAATATAAAGAAAATAAAGGAAGACATTTTAAAACAATGGGTGGCATCCATTTTCTAGCACTTGTTACATCTGATCCAATTGGGAAAATTAAGTGGCCGTGGAGGTTTAATATCTCGCTGTCTTGAGTTTCAAGCTTTGCATACAGACATTAAAGTCGCTTAAAAGGGAAAACACCAAAAAAAATACTCAATACCCACTTGTATTACACTGGTTTTCATCCTCTAGAATAGAGGTTACAAACTGGTCATCACAGGATAAATAAAATCATGGACCTGTTTTGTGTTGTGTGGCTCTCACTCGGTCTCCCTTCCTCCCTTTCTTCCTTCCTTCCCTCCTCCTTCCTTTCTTTCCTCCCTTTTTCTCTCCCCCTCTCACTCTCCGTTCCTTCCTTCTTTTCTCCTTTCCTTCCTAATATGAATTACTTGCCAGTATTAAATAATGGAGGAAATCACATATCCAAAGGTAGATGTCCAACTTCTCTGAAAAAGCTTATGATGGGAGCATACTGGGCCCCCTGTCCTATCTGGAGACTATCAGGTGGGCCAAGGAGCTGCTGCAGGCTAGGGATGGGGTTTGTGCCCTCCTGTTGGCCACGGTCACCACCCACAATGCTGACATTACCTGCCAGGCCTCTGCAGGCATTTGATGCTCAGATGCACATGTTCTGCGGAATATTCCTGCCAGAGACAATGGCTTAAGCCTTACCACAAAACTGCCTCAATCACAATGTTCACATCCGAACTGCGGAATCTCAAAGAATGTTTCACCCGGACCTGTTTGGGATTTTATTTAAGCTATGTCAAACCCCACTCTGTCAAGCATGAGAAGATCAGGATGCTAGCCACGCCTTGGAAGACCTGGCAGCAGACTCAGCTTTGAAAAGACAGAAATGCAAGGGTAAGGACGCAGGGATCTGCAGGAATTTGGATACACAGTGCAAGTTTCTTCACTCACCTTCTTTGCATTTCCCACATGTCACTGCGTGGTAGCAGAAACTACTCTGGGACCAAAGGACATAAAAATGAACCAGTCATGCCAAAAAAAAGGCAAAGTGCACGGCAAAACAAGGTTAATGGTTGGTGAGGGGCCCATATGAATGAAGAATAGGGAACACAATGGGAGATGAAACCCCACACACCAAGCTAAAACTGTGGGACTATTTTGCAGGTGGCGGGGAGACTGTGAACGAATTTGAAGAGAGAGTAGCACTATAAATTATTATTATTATTATTATTTTATCCATTCAAGATATCTCTGGTGGTCACACAGAAGATGAACTGGCTGAAGACACTGAAGCCTTGTGACCAGCCAGGAGGGGAAGAGGTACCCTCTTATGTTGAGCAGCTAAGGGGATAAATTAGGAAACTGTCTGAGAAGCAAAAATCTACAAAGCCTGATGACTGCCTGAGTCTAAGTTTGAGGGAGGATCCAAGGTCTCTGAAGATGCCAGCCAGGCTGTGGGTGAGGTTTACCCAGTCCGGGAATAGAAAGGAGGAGTGGATCTGTGCGTGGTGGTGGAGAGGGATGAAGCAGCGGCCACACCCACTGAGACTCACTGGTACGCTGGTGGGTGGGGACACAGTGACAGATTCCTCAGGCACAGAGAACATCAGGGTGGGAACCCAGGCCCCACAAATATGAACAAAGCTCCCACTCAAGTAGGAGCTAAGAACAAGGCCATTTTTCCCCCATGCTAGCAAGGTTCCTTCTGGTTTGAGTTTTTTAATTTTCTCCACATTGTGGATTTAGTTGGGCAGTGTCCCCAATTACTGTAAATTATGGTTTTAATTATCATTTTTATTAAGACGCCCAAAGGAGTTGGGGCTTACAACACCCGTATTTCTAATGGGTTGTTATTATTAATTTATAATTGTGGAACACTGGAGACACATGTTACTTGTAACTGTACACAAAAGACCACAGAGATGGTGATCCCCATCCTGCTGAAGAACATACCACCAAAGCAACCCTTAGGAACCAACCAACAAGCTGCAGAATCTTCCAGCACAAGTGGTCTCCCTCCCTGGAGATCTATTGTCACATATAGAGCAAGAAGATAAGCCTAAAGCTGTCTTTCATCTTGAGTTCAGATTTTGGGACAATTCCAACTTGGGGACAATTTTTGTGTTAAGAAACCACTAGCTTTAAGGATGTGAGTTTCTCCAACATTCTCCCATAAGCACTAGGACTATACTTTCCAAACTGATCTGATTAATATAAATGAAATTATGGTGACATGACATTGACTACGATACTGAAATCTAACTCTCCCAGGGCATTTCAGATGAAGCTCTAGGACATACAGTCACCACAACTCTAAGGTCAACGCCACAAGAGCAGTGACCAGACAATCCATACCACTGTTTCTGTAGTTATCTTAACCACCTGAATGATCCAGAATAGTCCCGAGTTACAAAGAGTTAGAAATTGCACTCGCTAAACACTAGCCACAGCTGCCAACTCTTAAGAAATTATAAAACTATACAGGTCTCCCCAGAGAAAAATAAGTCATAACCAGCCCTGCTTTTAAATGTATGCGTTATCTACAGCTAGCAACAAGTACCACACAGAGGCTCCTAAATACCACTTACAACATAAATAGGTCTCAAATATAAATATTTACCAAAGAAAGACACCAATTCAAGAGACGAGAATACAGAAGCAGGAAACAGTTGTTTCACAGGGAATATCTTTTTGAAATATCACCAGGCTACATTTCCGTGCTTTGGGCAGTATAATGCTGAGACTGTAATGTTTTGTAAAACTATATAATAAATTTCAAGTGACTGCCTGGGATCTCTCAAGAGGCAGGACTGACCCCCCCAGGCTGCCTACTGGTGCTGCCACTGAGCGGGTTGAGTAAGTTCTCATTTGACCTGCCAGTGACAGTCCAGACTCCACTTGTTAGGAATCACAGTGAGAAACTGCCCAGAGATTACAATTAACATGGTCCTAGGCAGCCCCAATGAAGACAGATTCTGAAAGGACAAAGAAACTGAGCAGTGTCCCTGTCAGTAAGAGTGTTGGGGAACCAGGCAACTGCATCTAATAATGGAGGTGGGGTAGGGGGGTGGAATACAAAACGGCTCAACATCTGTGGGGGCAATTGGGCTGTATCTATCAAATTATACACAGACATGCCCTTGACCCAGGTATTCCACATCCAGAAATTTATCCTACAAATATATTTTTCCACACGAGTAAAAGTACGAGAGGAATATTCAACAAGCACTGTTTGTAACAGCCAAAAACCTGGAATCAACTGAAATGTTCATCAATTAAGTTAAATAAATTACATAGCATGCACAGAGCAAAATAGTGTACTGCAGTTAAAAAGAATGAGGTGAAATGATATGAAGATACAAGGAAACATCCCTATATTATATGATTAAGAAAAAAAGTCTCGAAGTACAGAATAGCATGCACATATGACCCTGCTGTTGAAACACAAAGAGAGGGGAGGCAGGTGCTTAAATATGCACTAACATTGTTTTGGCAAGAGAGCCATTGGTCAGGGCAAGGAAGACTTTATTTTTTATTTTTTTGGTGATGAAGATTGGCCTTGACCTAACACCTGTTGCCAGTCTTCCTCTTTTTGCTTGAGGAACAGTGGCCCTGAGCTAACATATGTGCCCATCTTCTTCTGTTTTTTGTATGTGGGATGCCGCCACAGCATAGCTTGATGAGGGGTGTAGGTCTGCACCAGGGATCCGAACCTGTGAACCCTGGGCTGCCAAAGCAGAGCACACCAAACACAACCACTGCACCATCGAGCCAGCCCCAGGAAGACTTATTTTGCATTTGATAACATCCGTGGTATTTCAATTTTTAACATATGTATGAATGCCATTTATAGTAAGAAACTAAAAATAAAAAACTAAATGATATCTAATTGATAATTTATAGGTCTTTACAAATTTTACCACAGAGAAATCAAGGAAACTAGGAATGGAAAGACAGAAACCTACTTCTACTCTGAACAATGTATTTTCTGAGCATCCTGATTTTTAGAGAAGACCACGGAAAGAAGGTGAGGAGGAGGACACGGAGGTGTGTTTATGTGCTGGCCACCATGCCGGGTGCTTCATGGAATACATGATCTAATTCTAGGGTACACTTCACAGAAACCCTATGAAGTGTCATTGTCATCATCTCATATATGGGAAAACCAATAATCCCAGAAGCTATGGGACTCCAAGATCAGAGGGCAAAAAAGGAAGAAGATCCCCAAGTGATGTGACCTGAGTTCAAAGCAGGTGTCCTCCCACCCCGATCCAGCCCCCAAACCACCACACACTCACCATGTGGGGTTAAAAGCACAAGCTAGGAGCTCCTTGAAGGCAGGAAAACCCAACTTGAAACAGTGCTCACCAGCCCATTGTCTGCTAACTGTATCTGTTAAATATGACTTACAGAATTTCATAGGTATTCTTTGTGGATATTATGTCATTACATCAAGGCAAAGGATTTAAGCCTCTTCAGTTACTTTACACATAAACATACTTAATTTTATGGAATCTATCCCCAAACAGTGATGCATTATCAAATTATCTTCTCTCTCATTTAATACTTCATCGTGGGTCTCAGAATTAACACCATCCTTTACTTTCACAAACCCTTCTCTGTGTGAGGCCTATGAGACAGGGTAACTAATCCACAGAAATGAAATTGCTCTCCACATTCTCCAAGGTCAAAACTGACAAGTGCAGACTTAACCCCACCTCTACACTTTTAGTAAGTTATTTTACAAGGGACCATCTTAACACCATAGCTGTTACAAGATGTACTCAAATTTTTTCTTTATTTTCTAAAAGGCTTCAGTGGCCAAACTTTAGAGGACTATCTTTATTAAAGTCAAAAATAAAGACAATGCCCCCCGCATAAGAAGAAAGTAATGCCACACTGGATTTTTCTAACAAAGTGCACATGGCACATTTATAAACTTGGCCCCGATCCCCAGGAAGAAAAATAAAAACAGGACGAAATAGGAGAAACAAAAACAAAGGCTTCCTGGTAAAAAGTTGTAAAAATCCAGCTTATTGGCTATAGAGACCACTGCGTCCCTTTGGGGCTCTCAACAAGATACAGCTTCTTTCACTCGCTGGAATTAATACAGGAGAGAAGATGATGGCTCTATAATTTCAAACCCAGCACATGCTGTTTGGCTCAAGTCAACGCTCTTTGGAGGGCAAGCCATTATAACTAACAAATCACACACACACAGTGTCACCTCTTCTAATTCCACACTCACGGCAGTATCTACTAAAAGAACCAAAGTGTTTCTGCGTGGTTAGAAGTGGAAAGATTTACCCTGAAGTTTGGCCCTGTTGACTTTGATGGATTAATTTATAGCCACTTCAAGAGGAGAAGAGAAGGCAACTCTGAATCTGCAAGCACGCCTGTATTATATTACTGAGCGGTTCATTGTTTTCACAGCTGGGCCAGGATTTCCTTTCAGGACTGCAGCCCCCGTTACTCTGTCGTCTGCTCAAGACAGGGTTCTTTATGATTTAGAGCAAACAGGGCTGCCACGAAGGTCCTGCACCCGCACTTGTCCAAAAAGAGACCCCTTTTACTCTCTTAACGACCAGCGGGCCCACGATCAGCCTGTCTCCCAATGTATTTTCCACTCCATTGAGAAGTGGTTAGGAAGGAGTGGTTTTTTAAAAAGTAACTTCTCCATTCCATTGAGAGCTCCCAGAAATGAAAAGCCTGCTCCAGCCTACATCTTCAATGTTGGCAATGTAACCACCTTTCTAATTCAAGCCCTTTTTAAAAAAATTTCAGATCGACCTTGGCTCTCACCTTTTAAAAAGTGGCATAATACTTCGCCTCTTGAAAAGATTAAATTCTTTATGCTCCCAAAGTCACGTGGATGTGCTCAAAACACCAGGCTGGGAAAGCGCGGCACTGTTCTGAGGTTCCCTTTTAAAGGGTCCAAATTGACTTTTCATTCTCCATTGTTTATAACTTTTTAGGATGCAACTTCTTGGAAGTATGACTTAAATTCAGTCATCGAAGCTGGACGCAGGGAGAGAGTTCCATTAACTTTGTGCTCTCTGGGTCCACCATGACCTGTGCTAAAATCAGTGACTCCTACAGCTCCTTCTTATGAGGAAACAGAATTAGTAACTGGACAATTACCAGGACTGCTTAAGAAGCAATAACTACTAAAATGAAAGATTTGCTTAAAATGTACAAGGGGGCTGGCCTTGTGGCTCAGTGGTTAAGGTTGCACGCTCTGCTTCAGCAGCCCAGGGTTGTATGGTTTGGATCACTTATCAAGCCATGCTGGGGGGGCATCCCAAATGGAAGAACTAGAATGACCTACAACTAGGATATACAACTATGTACTGGGGCTTTGGGGAGAAAAAAAAAAAGAGGAAGATTGGCAACAGATGTTAGCTCAGGGCCAATCTTCCTCACCAAAAAGGATAAAAAAAAGAAAAAACATACAACAAGGAAACAAAAATATACAGCACTTTAAAGCAAATTAGTTTAATGCAAAAACACTTAAAGGATAATCCTTACCTTGTAGTCATTAAGAAAAAAGAATCCCTGATCATCTATATAACCCAGATCATCCCCTTATACAATCCTTAATAGAATTGCTTTTTTACATTTTATAAAATCTAACGGTAGCCTGGCTGTGTGTGTTTCTGTTGTTCTGTTTCTTTAAACACAAACGCTGACACCATCTCAATTCAACTTGAGAATATTTAAAAAAAAAAAAAAGAAAGAAAGCTGTAAGTTTCCATTTCTGGTGAGTCTTCTGCAATTAGTCAAACAGCCCAGAACAGCCCCGGGTGGAAGGTACCAGCAAAACTGGCTTTCAGAAGAAGTACATGAAACTCTTCACTTTACTTCCTTTCATGAGCCAGGATGCATAGAACAAAGCACAGAGAATCATTACTAGTCTGATGCTTACCTTTTTGATATAACACACTCATTGATTACAGCACCTAGGGCCCCGAGAGACATAATTTGTAAAAGAAACTCTTTATCACTTTTTAAGCTATCTGAGAAGATCTGCCTAAACAAAATCAGACTCGCTCCAAAGGCGGAGAGGGGAAGGAGTATTTAGTTTGGGGTTTGATAACATTTTGTTTTGGAATACTATGACGAGGGATTGGTGAAACATACCAATTTGAAATCTATACCTCTCGGGAAACATGTAATCTAAGCGTCAGCTGTGATCAGGCACCTGCTTGGCATGAATGTCAGAGAGGCGCACAGTGCTCCCAGCTGAGGCCGATTTTGCCTGACTCCTGGAGACTCAGCCAGCTGTAAAATTGTTTGGCTCCCCTCATGCAGCTGTTGCCTCTGGGCCAAGAGGGTCTCGGCAGAAGTCCCCACATAGGTAATATGCCCGAGTAAGGATTAGGCTTAACTTCAATTCAAAAAGGAGAGAGAGCATTCTTAGTTGGTGGAGGCATCTGAGCCCCAACAGGATTCTGGCTCGCAAAGAGCTACTGTTCCAACTGCGTGCCTGGAGGGGTCTCAGCTCCCGGCAGTGGGAGCCTATGCAATTGGGGAGCAGCCAGGGAAGATTCCAATGGAGATTTTCCTCCCCAGATTAGACAGCTTGAGGAAGCGTGCTCAACTAGATTCTTTATTTGGCTCAAACATGCAAGCTGCCTCTCAAGCACATAACGTTTTAGAGGCAAAGTATACTAGATTTTCCTCAGTGCTTTGAAACAGATATAGAAAAGGAAATAAACACGAAATCAAAGAATCTCTGGGAGGAAAAACAGATCAGGAGTATTACTGGTTGTTATGGACTGAATTGTGTCCCCTTAAAATTCATATGTTGAGGGGGCCGACCCCATGGCCGAGTGGTTAAGTTCGTGCGCTCCACTTCGACGGCCCAGGGTTTCGCCAGTTCGGATCCTGGGCACAGACATGGCACCGCTCATCAGGTCATGCTGAGGTTGCGTCCCATATAGCACAAGCAGAGGCACTCACAAGTAGAATACACAACTATGTAGTGGGGGGAGTTGATGGCCTTTAGGGATAAGAAGAAAAAAAAAAAATGATTGGCAACAGATGTTAGCACAGGTGCCAATCTTTAAAAAGAAAAAACTAAAAAAATTCATATGGTGAGCACTAACCCCTGATGTGACTGTATTTGGAGACAGGGCCCTTAAGGAGGTGATTATGGTTAAATGAGACCATAGGGTGGGGCCCTGATCCAATAGGACTTGTGTCCTTATAAGAAGAGAGACATCAGGGATGTGTCTACACGGAGGAAAGATCATGTGAGGACACAGCAAGAAGGGGCATCTGCAAGGCAGAGAGAACTCAGGAGAAACCAAACCTGCTGACACCTTGATCTTGGACTTTCAGCCTCCAGAACTAGGAGAAAAAAATTCTGTTGTTTAAGCTGCCCCATCTGCGATATTTTGTTATAGCAACCCAAACAGACTAATACATTGCTGGTTTTGACCAGATCAGCTCTGTCTAAAAGGAGAAAAGGCAAGGCCAGCACTGTGGCCTAGTGGTTAGGTTCGGTGTGCTCCACTTCAGCAGTCTGGGTTTGGTTCCTGGACACAGGCCTACACCACTTGTCAGTGGCCATGCTGTGGTGGTGCCCCACATACAAAATAGAGGAAGACAGACATAGATGTTAGCTCAGGGAGAATCTTCCACAGCAAAAAAAGGGAGAAAAGGCAATGTTCCCTATGCTTCCTGGCCTCAACTACTGGGAACAAGATCAAAGGATCTGTGTCATCTTTAAATGGGGCAAATAACTGAGGTGGAGTAGATGAGACTTCTGTTGGAAATCTAACTTCTCCCTGGAGTTTCTCTTGAGAAAACTCAAAAACATATCTGCAAATGAAAGAGAGATCTAGGACCTTGCTACTCAAAAACTGGTCCCTGGACCAGCAGCAACCTCACCTGGGAACTTGTGAGAAAGGTAGATTTTTGAGCACCCCCCAACCTGCTGAGTCAGAGACTCTGAGTGTTGGGCCCAGCAATCTGTGTTCTAATAAGCCCTGCAGGGGACTCAGCTCTTGCTCAAGGTGAAGATCCTATGGTCTTGTTAATGCCCAGAACTCACCTTCTCTAGCAACACACATTGTCTATTGCTTCACAAGTACACACTATGTGAACATCACATTCTCATTTAACCCTCAACACCATGGGTATATGATGCTCTTATCCCTATTGAACAGATAGGAAAACTGAGGTTCAGAAAAGACGAGGTCAAATAGCTGGTATGTTGGAAGGGTAAAGACTAGACTCTAGGACCTGAGGCCTCTAAAGCCCCTCACAGCTTCCTCCTTGGCAAAGTCCGTCCGTTTTCTCTCTGAACGTTGGTCCCCCCTCACCACACCTCCTCTTCCTAGCACCGTCCTAGAAGGCCGACTCTTTGGAGTCAGACAGACTTGAGTTAGAACCCTGCTTCTGCCACATTCTGGTAACATTTGAGCCTTGAGAAGGATGCTCAATGTTCTGGGTTGAATTGTGTCCCCCCACCTCAAAATTCATATGTTGAAGTCCTGAGGCCCAGTACCTCAGATTCTGACCTCATTTGGAAAGACAGTGTTTGCAGAGGTAATCAAGTTAAAGTGAGGTCTTTAGGGTGAGCCCTAACACAGTATGACTGGTGTCCTTATGTAAAAGGGGGAAATTTGGACACAGGGTACACATGAGGAGAACGCCATGTGAACATGAAGATGGCCATCTACAGCCAAGCAGAGAGGCCTCCATCAATTCCTTCCCTCACAGCCCTCAGAAGGAACCAAGACTGCCCACACCTTGAGTTCAGACATCTAGCTTCCAGAACCATTAAAACAATAAATTTCGGGGGCCAGCCCAGTGGTGCAGCAGTTAAGTTCTCACGTTCCGCTTCGGCGGCCCAGGGTTCACCGGTTCGGATCCCGGGTGCGGACATGGAAACCACTTGGCAAGCCATGCTGTGGTAGGCATCCCACATGTAAAGTAGAGGAAGATGGGCATGGATATTAGCTCAGGGCCAGTCTTCCTCAGCAAAAAGAGGCGGATTGGCAGGAGTTAGTTCAGGGCTAATCTTTCTCAAAATAAATAAATAAATAAATTTCTGTTGTTGAAGCTACCCAATCTGTGGTTCTTTGCTATGGCAGCCCCAGGAAATTAGCATACTTAACTTCTACAAACCTCAGTTTCTTCATCTGCAAAAGGGCAATATTAAGATGTCTTCTTACAGGGCTGTCAGGAAAACCAAATAACTACGCAGAGTTCTTGGCAAGTAGCGAGTTCTCAATACATTAGGCTTATTAATGTAGGATTAGCTAAAATGCTTTCCATTTGATTTATATCTCAAATTCTCCCATGGAAATCTAAAACTCTGTACAGGAGACTAAATAGAATAAATGAATCTTCGCTTCTCTAGTAGCTATGCTATTCAACAATTAATCAGTGGTGCCCCAACTCCTTCCAAAAAGTATTTAAAGCAGTATATAATAAACACCCACAATACAACATAGGAATTAAAAATAACATGAAAGTTGGTGGTTGCTTGGAGCAAGGGATGGGGCGTAGCAGAGAGACTGACAAACTGCCTGGGGCAAAGAGACAGGAGAAAAATTTCTGTGGAGATGTAAATCTTCTCTATCTTGATTGGGGTGGTGGCTTACCTGGGTGAACACACTTGTCAAACATGATTTATGTGTACAATTAAAATGTATGAGTTTTATTACATGTAACATACTTCAAAAAGTTGATCTAAACAAAAATTTGAAAATGCGTACTCATATTAAGAAAAAAAAATCCTGATCTACCAGAAATCTGAAGCCAGCTGGTTACTTACTTGGGCATTTACATGTTAGTGCTGAGCTTCCTGGCAACCAAGGTAAAGAAAGGAAATAGAATACTTTATAATGCCCCCTTTATTAAATGAAAGAAAGCATACCAATTCTTCAGGAGAGATGAGCTTTGTTTTCTTAACAACTCTGAAATTTTATCAGAGGAATCGCTATGTGAGAAACCTGTGTTAATAAAATAAACCAGGGGTTGGCAAACTTTTTCTATAAAGGGCCAGAGAGTAAATATTTTGGGCTTTGCAGGCCATATGGTTTCTGTCACAAGTACTCAATTCTGCAGTTTTAAAATAACGTGAAAGCAACCACAGACAATAAGTAAATGAATGGATGTTGCCGTGTTCCAATAAAACTTTATTTACAAAAAGAGGCAGGGAAGAGCTGAATTTGGCTCACGCTCCATAGTTTGCTGACCCTTCAAATAGACAAGGCACTTTTAACATTCAATTCTAAGGTGACCTAGAGCCAAACAAGAACAAGCATGGAAGGATGGAAGGACATGAAGGTGACCTTGACCTCTAGATTGTCTATGAAAGAAAACATTAATAATTACAACAGCCAAGTTCAGAACCCATGTGGATAACATCCACAGAAAATTTAATTTTAGACAGTTTACAAGATTCTATGAAAGTGTCTGTAAAGAGAATCTCATTAAAATAAATATAAAACAAATTTTTAAAGTACTCCATCTGCATCAAAATCTTATTACACTGTTTGTTTCACCCCGAATTTCATTCAACTTACGATAACTGCATTGGCTTTCCATTGCAAAGCTGGATGTTTAACTATAAACTACATCCTGCCTCTCCCTTTGTGTGTAAAATTGACAAATGTGTTGTTTTTGGATTCCAGAATTCTGGAGAAAGCCAACTTAAAATGAATTAAGATGACTAATGTGTTGATTCTGTTTCCAATCCAACAAAATGTTAATGTAAGAATCCATGTCATATGATGCTATGTGTTTTAGTTCAAATTTAACATCAAATATTGAATAAGGCAGTTTCTAAGTAAATTACTAAGCTAAAAATATTCTTTCAGCATAGCGAGAACTCCATCTTGTTTAAATAAATGGAAATTTGAACATCTTTGCTCAGATCAGCCTAAATAAGAAATTAGAAAAATGCAAACCTCCATTACAGTCAACAGTATTGATTCTGTCTTTCTGTAGAAAGTAGCACAATATTGTATATCAAGGAGAAGGATTCATTTAAAGTGATTCACCCACAATCATGACTTCAAGCAATCTTCTACATGCAACAAACACTTAAGCAAAATGATGCTTTTCTGGTGTGCCAGGTAAGTAATCACATCCAGGGTGAATGATCACCAAGACACCATGAATATGGTTGTGAGACTGACAACCCAACTGCCTTTGAACATGCAGCTACTACAGGGTATCTGGCATTACTAGTTCTTTTGCAGAGTGATAATGTTTTTACAAATGTTTTCGTTGCATTTACTTAACATTTGGCTGAGGAGTTCCTATGGTTATAACACACTGCTACACAGTTTTCTCTTAAGTAAACTAACATTAGTTTTTCATCATGTAATATTTGAGTAATTTCTATTTCCACAGAGGCAGTAACTATTACACTTTTAAGAGCTGCTGGAAGAGTTGCAAAGCCTGAATTCAATTCCACAAACATCTACCATGTACCTTCCATGAATAAGACACTAAATGTCAGGTCTCGAACATTCAGCTAATTCTAATATCAAAGCTTTCTACTTTTTGTAAGTTAATTACATTTACTGACCACCAAAAGAGGAATTTTAATAATTATCTTCAGTGTGAAAATCAAATCTATTAACAGATTATAAAAGAAGAAAGTCAGTAATTAGGGGGCCCCATCTTTCAAAAAGGAAGAAGAAATTTAAAATTTTATAAGGAAGAATTTAGAAATCCAGGATCTAGAAATGGAAACTACACAGAATATATGTATTTTGCCCCTAGGTTTTAGATTCAACTATGACAGGCTGTCAGTAACTGAGTTTTTTTCATTACCTGCCATTTATTTAGGAAATTTCCATTGTTTAGCAAAGGGTAATTCTGAAATCAATGATACTTTATTAATTACATGCTGACAAATTTCCATCAGAAAAGCAACCATGACAATAAAATGTCAACGTAAACATCTCTAGGCATATTTTTATTTCTAATTCTATTTAATTCAAAAAGTTTTTATGAATAAATGGACTCTCTAAAACAAGTATATGTATTTAACTGCTACTAATGATTATAATTCCTGAAAAGTATCAGGATTTCTTAATTCAGCATCCATGAACTCTCCTTCCCTCTCCTCCAAAATTGCACACAAATGCCTGGCTACGAATACATTTATTTTCCCCCAGTGGAAAGAGGCCAGAGGTTCCAGGACATTCTCAAAGGAGTACAGGACATACACACAAAAAGGTTAAAATCCAGTGGCCTGGAATTTTTTTTCTAAGCAGAAAGCTGTGAAAACATTTTGTTTGTTCCTCTGATAAATAGAAAGAAGTCAAGCATTGTGTACAGACAAAATAGACTGTCTCAGAACAAGTGCATCCATACAACCCTACCATCTCAGCATCAGAAGGGGACCTTAACCGTTACGAACCCAAAGCCCTGCTCAGCGCTTAAACTGCCTCCGCAGCATCCTCAATAAGCAGCCACTCAGCCAATGCTTAAACACCTTTGTGACCAGGGACTCATTTGTTCGAGGCAGGCTGTTCTGTTATTGGAAAGCAGGCGATTCCCCACTTGGTTCCGAATGGGTGATAAAAACAAGACAAAAGAGCAACTACTTCCGAAAATCATTTGCCCTAAAAGACTAAGTTCCACAGGGGTAGGAATATTTTGGTCATTGGTGTATCCCCCCCGGTTCCTAGAACAGTGCTGGGTACACAGTAAGTGCTCAATTTGTCAAAAGGATGACTCATTGAACGACTGCTATTCATCTGGGTAGCATCAATAATAGAAAGCAACACCTCTTTGATAGCACAGCTCTTGTGGGTTGAATTGTGTCACTAAAAAATGTATGTTGAAATACTAACCCCAAGAACCTCAGAATGTGACTTTATTTGGAAATAAGGCCTTTACAGAGATAACCAAGCCAAAATTAAACCATTATTTGGGCTCTAATTCAACACGACCAGTGTCCCTATAAAAAGGGAAAATTTGGACACAGAGACAGACACACATAGAGGGGAGATGTTGCGAAGAGACAGAAGGAGAATGCCAAGTGAAGATGGAAGAAGAGGCTGGAATTAGGCTGCCATGAGCCAAGCAGTATCTGGGCCTGCCAGAAGCTGGAAGAGGCAAGCAAGGATCCCTCCCTAAGGTTTCAGAGGGAACAGAGCCCCACCAACACCTTGATTTTACACTTCCAGCCCCCAGAACTTGGAAACAATAAAGTTCTGTTTTTCAATCCTCCCAGTTTGTGGTACTTTGTGACAGCAGCCTGAGCAAACGAATACAACCGTGGATGAGGTGAAAGCCCTAGACTTCAGCACAAACTGGAGCTGCCTTATATTTCTCACAGTCTTTGAACCTTTAAGGGGACCCCGTGATGACTGTTCTTTGCGGGGCACAAGAGATCTGAGTAATGGTGCAAGGGGTGGACTGTATTGGGCTCCTCTCATACACATTTCACATTCCCCCCTCCCATGTTACTCCAGCTACTGCTGCAACCACCAATCACGTGCAGCTTTCAACATACTTCACACAAACACAGTTGGACAGCCTCACCTGGGGCTGCAGTGTGTTTCCCTCTATTCGCACTGTGGAGTTTCTCTGACACTGCAGCATGAGATACCTGCAGAAACCTGCCTGGGACTCATACATGTGCAATCCTGAAATGCTGGGGCATTAACACCTGTGGGGCTTTGCTGGTCTGATGGGAATGGGAGCCAATGGATAAATGCATTCCCCTTTTACCCCACAGGCAGGTGGCTCTAAGATGCATTTCATAAACCTCCTCAAAAATTGCCCTGGAACTGAGCACAGTTCCCACAGCACTGCCCAAGTCAATAACACATCCTTGCATCATCTTTCCCTCCTTCTTTATGTGGTCCTCCCATCCCTTACTCATGTCCTCCGAAATCACACCCCATATTATCTACAAACAAGCGTTTGCCTCGGGTTATGCTTTTGGGGGAACCCAAGCTAAGACAAAAACCTCTTAAAACATTTTCAATACAGAAAACTTACTACCTTCATTTTTATAAAACTTGAATCATGAGAAAAGTCTCCCCCTGAATCGAATCAGTTGAATGCTGCTTCCTTGTGGAATTCTGTCCATGGTTGCGGCTCTGTCCTTGAAGTAAGCCAGGTCTACCTCTCTCCTGGATAACTATCGCAAGAACGAATTTATGTAGACCTTTTCTTCTACCAATTAACCCATGGGTGCCCCTAGGCTATGATTTGACAACTTTGCCAGCCCTTAGCTTGTGCACGCTCTGTCCAGAAATGAACACAATATTCTAGATGCCATCTGATCCCTGGGCTGTTTACCTTTCTTTACAACAAACCATGGAGGTTTCAGCCAACCAAAGATATAAACAGGTTGTCTACAACAGAGGTTTTATTGTTGCAAATGTTAAGGGTTGCAAGAAATGTTGTATGGTAGAAACTTCTTTGAGCAGCTGTAGGTAATAGAGATGCCAAACGATGACTGCAATTCAGAAGCCCATTTTCAACATTTGCTCCCCTTTCACATCAGTGGAGTGGCACATTAAGCACTTTACTCTTGCTCTCCCGCCGCGTGGAGCACATGGTTTTCGCAAGCTTGATTACGGTCTATGGCAGTTGGGTGATTGCTACTGAAGTCAAGCAGACGCCTGCTGACATCTCAGAGTGGGCTCCCCCAAATGTGTTTTATTATTATATGGGAAAAATAAACAATTCTGAAAAATACTCAATCAAGAGATAGGGATTCTTACCATATCTTTATCTCTTGGAAAAGTGCAATTAAACCCAGAGACATTTACCCTTTTTTAACTTTTCCTTGTTCTCCTGTGTCAAAGGTAGGAAAACCAACACTCGTAAGGAATTTGCACATGGATCCCACTGAAAAGCGCCAGATTCAGTCTTATTCTCCTTTCTCCTTTGGTTTTCACATCCTTATTTTGAGCCAACCATATCCTGTACATCTTTACTGCTCAAGTGAGTTCTAATTAAGCATTATAAAAAATAAAACAAATTAGTTGCATTTGTAAACATCCGTCGGCAAGTATAATAACATGCTTCTTAATATGAGAAGTAAATTTAATAAAATTAAAAAGAAATATTTCACGGAAGACAGAATAATTAAAAGGCATACTGTGATGTCAGCAAAACTGGGTTGGCTCCTGCAGGATTATCAGAGGGAGTGGTGTTGCCTTGTGATATTTTGCAATTCTTCTACAGTGCTACCATCAGCTCTCCTGAAGATGGTGGAGTAAGCCATTCAGACAGTCAGCCAACAACCACCTTCCGGACAACTTTCATCATTTCAGCCATTTAGAAAGCTGGTCTGCTCAAAAGAATGCCCATTTCCCTTGAGCGAGGCTGTCTCTCCCTTTAACAATGGCTCGCTGACCTGCTCTGTGCTTCTCACTTCCTCTGGTGTTGTTCATGATGTTCACGCACTATGGAAAAGGTTTAGGTCTCAATGGATATGGAAAAAGACAGACCTGCTTTAGTCTGCCAGTTCTGCTAAAAATATGGATACTGTCCAAGTGGAGCACACAAGACCATGGCTTTGCAAAAATCCCTTTTGCTATCCATTGGCCATTTCGTACACCACCAAAGGGCAGTCGAACAAAAGAGGCAAGTGTTTATCGAACTCCCCGAGTAGAACAGAGACTGTGACAGTTGTGGAGCTGTCCCTCAGCAGGTTGGTTCATGAATTTAAAACTTGAGTGATTTTTCTTCCCTATTTCATACAAGGGTGCATCTTAAACTAGCTCCTCTCCACCTCTCAAGAAAAACTGCAACTGTCTCTGCGTTGGCATACATATGAAAGTGTACATGATAAAATGTAAAAAAATAAATTTAAAACCTAGTCCTAGAAACAAAACAATGGATAAAGCCGCTCTTGGCCAACAATCCAAGGGGACAGACATCATGCTGGGTGCTTCCCTTTCATGTCATTGAATTCCCACAACTCTCTGAGGTTGGTGTCTTGGTAGCCACTTCACAGACCAAGACTCAGGGATTACGAATATAGTCCAAGCTCCCAGAGTTAGCAAGGTGGAAAGTATAGAAGGAAAAAAAAAGTGTGTCTAGTTATCCAAGAAAAGAACGAAGGTTCACAATCTAAAAGAAAACTAGGTAGTGGATAGTGGATTCACATTTATGCTGCAGTCTAATTTTCCCAAGGCTGAATAATTTTAACTACACTAGCTTTTTACTTCTGGAGGAGGGGAAAGGCAGCTTTCCCATTTCAGATGTGCCTTTCTCGGTGAAGGGATCTCCACTTGTGTTAACATCCTGGCGCCTCCCTTTTCCCCTCACTTATTCCTGTCCAGGGGAGGCAGTGCTCCTTATGTGATTAGGAAATCAAGGAGTGACAAGTGGGTACGCACAGCCCTGCCTTCCCTCCCCTCTTACAGACAGCACATCCATTTTCTGCTCTGCTGCATTGTGCGAGCTGCAGGGGTGTGCTCAGCCCTCGGGGAGGTCTGGTGGGATCCACCACTGACCCATCACCGTCTCTAATTCTGGTGGTCAGGATTAGAAAGCCCACCGGCCCACAGAGACAAGATTAGAAAACCCACTAGTCCACATATAAGCCACATTCTCCAATAGCAGCTTGATTAGTCATTAACGTGATGTTTTCATCTCCCATTTGCCTTATCACTTGTCGTATTTCTCAACTAGTTCCTAACTTGGGAAGGGAAAGCGTGTTATTTGTTGGGCCCCTCAAAGCCCAACACCTCTTTATGGGCTAACAGGCCCATCTGTGCTGAGATTTCTCTTGTTAGAGTAAAAAGCTCTGTGTTCCTCAAGTCTCTGTAACTTAAGAAGAATGTGGCTACACATTTCAAAACAGTTTAGGACTTATAAACAGATGTGATATAACAGCACATTATTAGGTTTTGTCCCCTAGACCCAAAAGGGTCTACAAGTCACATGATTAAGACTAGACTAGTAGTAGACTTTACTAGTAAAGTCTATCGTGAGAGAGGTGTGAGAGTGAATACCCAGGTACACACTCCGGACACAAGATGCTTTTCCACCACGTCCTGGGAGTCGAACAAGCCTGTTATAAATTTGAATCTATACTAGTAGCAAATACTTCTTTTTAGCTATATGTTAGTCCTTGTTTCATTGAATCACTACCATTTTTAAAAAGCATAGGCATATCACAAAATCCCAGGCTTTGTAAAAGATTCCATTATAAGAGTAATCATTATTGAACCTTTTAGCCCAGATGTAATTTCTTACATGTTACAACAAGTTTGGCACGCATTGTGAATTTCAGCCAAGGTTGATAAAGTTCAATAACTTGGCTAACCAACCATGTGTACTACTCATTATAGAAGTAATAAATAGATTCATCAAAATGGACATGAAAAAGCCATAAGAAAATCAGATGCCATTTCCAGCCTGCCTCATAAAAGCACCTCTTGGACTTTAATGTAATTTTATATATAGTTATCACACCTCCCCATCATTCAATACCAGGAATATATAAAACAATCACCTTCCCACATTTGCATGCTGAATAAATTCCGGCTACAAAGGCGAAGTCTCTATTCTAGAGATCTCAAAAGTCACATAAATGCTCACAGGCTTATGTGTTCAACTCCTAAAGGAATTCATGTCAAGTAGAAAGGAATCAGATAGACACGCCTACAAATCTCATTTTCCTTTCTGTTATCTTTTGGGGTCAGTTTTAGTGGAAGTGCTTTTTTTTCAGTAATACTTTCAGTCTAATTATTCTTTGGGCCTATTGATAATTGAAAAATTAGTAGCAAGAAAGCAAGCCTGATTTAGATCAAAGTCACGGATGGCAGAAAGAAATCTCAGTTCACAGAATGGAAGAATCTCCTATAAGCAGTGTACAGAAGTCAACAAAGCCGGCCTCTAATATCTGAACACAATTAACACAATTTCCTTTATTGGGATAATGAAACTTGAGCAACTACACAGTTGAAAGTCCAAATTCTCCTCACTGTGTTTCTCTCTTTTATGCTCCTAAAAGAAACTCAAACTCTATTTCAGCAGTTTGTTTTTAAGAAAATTAAGCCCACCCTTCTCATAAAGAAACCTTCCCCTACATTTGGTCAACTCCAGTGGAGCATGATGCTCTGAAGTAAACATTAAGAATAATATTGCACGTTTCAAACACTGTCCTGTACTTGTTAATCCTCTGCCGGGTAAATACCTATTCCTGAGTTGCTGTGCATGGATGAGTTTCCTCCACTCTAGGAGAGGAAGCCTGAGGGCACAGTCTGCACCCTTTATTTCTCAGCAAGGCCACGTCTTCATTTACACATACAGTGGAGTCAGTTGTCTACACCGCAGGGTCGGCACTGTTAGAGCATTTGGAGTTTTCAGCGTGCAGGCACTTCTGCCCTCTTCCATTCTCCCTGTGCAGTCAGAATGTATGTCATCAGAAACTTCCTCTTGTTGCAGTTTAATGCTTTCTTCTGGATTTTCTCTCTTGCACACATCTCCACAGTGGGATCACGGTATGACAATATTATAAATATCCTCACACTCTCCTGGTTCTTTTCAAATCCACCAGAGGACAAAAAAAAAAAAGGATCAAGCTTTCTAAAACCAAAGTTACACTCTCAACAACAAGGAAAATCTTCCTTCTATTAATTACAAACAGCACCTAAATCATCACAACCTTAGCCAAATAATGTGAATTCTTAACTCAGCATAAGCAGAACATTACAACAGTGGAGTATTTTATTTTCTCAAAAAGTTTGCAACTGCCAAATTCTTCCAAGAGCTTAAATACCATAATGACAGATACCAATGTGCAGAAAGATTAAAGTAAAATATGAAACTAAACAGAGAATGAAGAGATGAGCCAGAGATGTGTTTTGAATAACACAAGTAATGAAAAAGGAAACTCTCATACCAATTGTTATGATGAAAAAAAGTTTAAAAGAAACTAAAGAAAAGAGCAGTTTAATGGTTCCCAAAAGACTTAGAGAATGGGTAAAATTCAGCAGGCATTACAAGTAAGATGTGCACAGAAAATAGTCTTTGCAGTGTTCCATGCTATTGTTTACTGCAATGCCCAGCATTAAAAATACGGTTAAATTTCTAAATAAAGACTTCTGATAGCTATCCAGAAACACTATCAATAATAGCAGATAGTTTTCTATCACAGGCTTTAAAACAAAGCCAGCCTGCTAGCTATGGTGACTCTGAAACCCGAGACTAATATTTAAGCAAACACTAAAGTCAACATTCACAATGTTTGCTGTCTCTTATTTGTCACAAGAGTTAATTCTCCCCACCAACATGAAAACACACACACACACAGAGCCATACAATACAAAACTATTCTTAAAGGAAACAGTCAAGGGATGTTTAAGAAAACACATATGGCTCCCTAATACTGTGCAAGATCCACAAAACCCATTAGGAAGCTGGAAGCATTCTATTGACTATAAACGTGGAAACACTTATTTCTAAACGTGACAACTCTGTAATGTTTTATTCCCTCTCCAGCTAAGCTCAGTCTTGCAAGTATATCCCTTGCTTTTGTAAGCCAGTGTCCCTGTGACTAACCTCCTATGACCTGCAGCCTAGAAGCTTCAAGAGTTCGATCTTTATTTTCATTTAAAGCCATGAATTTCTTTCATGGGGTTTGTTTGAAATTATTTCACTTTCAGATACATCAGTTTAAACTAAACACATGATATTAAGAGTTAAAAACAAAAGTGTCTTTGAAAAATCAAATGCCATTAAATTCTTCAATCCAAACAAGACCAGCTTTATAATAACTAAAACATGACATCTAGAACTCACTCCTTAAAGAATGAACATGCCATCTCCAAATTCAAGAATTCTGAAATTTAGCTAACTTCTAAATTTTATGTAATAAGTAGTAAAAAAGTTTGCTTGGAATTTATAGATCCAAATATTATGCAAAAATGTGACCACTTTCTGTGCAGCCTTGACAGAATGTAAAATCCTAAGCTGAAGCTACGATTCTCTACCTCTTGTTCAAACACTGTGCCTTGAATCTGCTGCACCATTTGAGGAGCTGGGAAATGGAACAGGGCAAAGATGAATTGTGGCAATTACAAAATCTTGCTTATATATAGTCCGATTAATAACCAGCGTTAGCAGAGCTCAGCTATACCGTCGGCAACGTGAGGGACAGAAGCCGAGAGCTCCAGGGCTAAGTCGAAATGAGCAGCAGAGCACAGAAGCCAGAGACAGGAAAGACAGCCAGAACTGCGAAGAGATCTGTTCCCAAAACAAAAGGAGGAAGCGTGCTACTCTAACCACTAATTTTCAGCTCATACTATCTGAACAGCACATAACTGCTTAGACTGGAAGCGTGAACATCAAAAGACACAGAATAAGCTTTAAAAATACCCTAATAGAACGCACGCTGATTACCACAGGGCAAGCCATGGAACTGTGATTAATACAGACTACACCATAAGCAGTTACACCGGACCACAGAGTCGCACATGGTTCCTCAAGTTTATGGTAACTTTTCGCCCACCCTGCACTTTCCTTTATAATTACTCAGAAGACGCATACGTGGAAATGAAGCTTAAGAAAAATCACAGACTAACAGTAAGACTTAAAAAGCATCAGTCAAGACAGCAAAAGTTCTCCTTAATTTATAAGAACGAATTTGGTGATTCATTTGCAGATGTCTTCTCGAGAGTGAAAAAAAGGCTTTAGTATCCTGTACTTTTAAATACAAATAGAAAAATAGAGAAATAATGAGAAACTAACCAGAGGCATACATGTATACAGGGAAATGTGATTAAAAAAAATTATACTACAAGCCAAATAAATTTAAATGTTCTCTAGAAGCACAAAGGTCAAGTGACTAACAGTTTGGTTAGTATGGAGCTCTATAAGGAAAGAGATTCTGTCTGGTTCTACCCTGAAGACTTGGTACCTAGTACTCAGCCATCAATAAATGTTTGTTGACTGCATAAATGATCGAATAAAGGATATGTTTGTGGCTATGAGCCAGCAAGTCCACGCTCTCCTTACGGCCCTCATGGCAGACCCGAAACCAGCATTCTAAACTCAAGAATCCACAAGGACCAGGCAGGTAATGCAACAGGATGAGATCATATAAACTAGCCCTGTCTAACTGCAGGGAAACAGCCTGCAGAGGGCAGCACCACTCAGCCTCAGCACAGGTCCACTGGGTGGGCACTGGGATCCAGTGTTTCCAGCTCCTCTGGTTTTTCAAGAGTTAGAAATCAAGATTACTTTTTTTTTTCCTTTTTCTCCCCAACCCCCCCACCCTGGTACATAGTTGTATATTCTTTGTTGTGGGTCCTTCTAGTTGTGGCATGTGGGACGCTTAACCACTCGGCCATGGGGCCAGCCCCTCAAGATTACTTTCAAGTAAACTATCTTAATTTTGGCAAAGTAATCTAAATCAAAACAAAAAACACTACAGGTCATTTTTGTGTGGCCCAAACCAATCATCTGGAGGCCAGATCCAGCCTACAGACCTCAGTTCACCTTTGTCCCAATTGGAAAGCTCTACTCTTGACCAAATGGCCCCTACCTGGAAGAACGAGCAAGCATGAAAATGTCCCCCTCCCTTAGTCACTACCACATGATAACAACTTACTCAGGAGCAATACAGCGGACATTCCAGACGTTCATACAACATCCTATTTCAGAAAGACTCAAACTGGAGGAAATGAGGCACCAGAGGGCTGCCCCCAAACTCAGAACACTGAGGCACACTAAACCAGATTTCTTCTAGACAAAATTATCCAGCCCTGAGAACCAGTTGGGCAGGGAAGAAGTAGAGTGAGGACAGACGTCTTCGATGCTGAAGTCAGAAGAGCTCTTGGAGATAACCCATCACCTTCTGTGGTAGGCTGAAGACTCACCCCCAGAAGATGCCCATGTCCTCATCCCTGGAACCCTTGAATGTTACCTTAATATGGCAACGGAAACTCGGCAGATGTGATTAAGACAAGGATCTTGAGACGGGGAGATGATCCTGGACTATCCAGGTGGGTCCGAACATCACAAATAAGAGGGAGATTTGACCCCACATTAGGAGAAGGGGCTGTGATGGTGGAAACAGAAAGTGGAGTGAATCACTTTGAAGGCAGAAGAAAGGACCACAAGCCAAGGAACACAGGCAGCCACTAGAAGCTTCGAAAAAGGCAAGGGAACAGATTCTCCCCTACAGCCTCCAAAAGGAGCCACCTGGCCGACCCCTTGACTTTAGCCTGTGAAACTGATTTTGGACTTCTGACCTCTAGAACTGGAAGCAAATAAATGTGTGTTGTTTTAATAAATAAGTAAACATGTAAGGAACATATGAATGATAGATGCACACATGTGCACATGGGGAAGTCTAAGAGTCTGCGATGAAGACCCACAAACACTACTGGTGTCCCCTTGTTAAGTCCCTCCCTGCACAGGCCAACGGGCAATAAAAGAGAAACACTGGGTAAGCTGCAATTGCCAGACTTGGTAGAAAAAAGGCCCTTGTGCACACAGGCCGACAGCTCCCAAGTCAGCTTTTCAGGCTGAAAGGATGGTATCCCTTGCCAAAAATCTGACTGGGCTCCCTGACTGAGATGTTTCCCTGTACGGATCTGTTACAGCGCTCTCTACCTTGTCAAACACTCAATCTGGTAACTGTACATGAACTCAGAATTGAAACTTCCTTCACTAACAGATAAAGTTGTAATGGCATTTTTTTCTTTCTTTTTTTTTTTTTTTGGAATGCAATGATGATCTCTCAGCTGATAGAAGCTTCTCAAACTCAGCTGCTGCACTGAGAAGCCACGGTCACCTAGCTGTACAACACATACATGTAGAAAAGCCTGAGGCAGTCAGAAGACATTATGTTGAAAGATGCAAAAAGTTTTGAGATTGCATCCTTACAGTCATTGGTGGCTGACACAGCAGTCTCTCCATTTGAAGGAGATTGATTATTTTCATTCTTTTCCTTCGTGTGATCACTGGGAAAACAGTTTCCAGAATTGAGATGTTGCTGGCAATTGTGTTGATGTCATCTAAGAAATCAGCACCCAGTTCACTTTTCCATTTACATCTGTATTAGCTCTGCATTGCGAGTAGAGGTAAGGACCTGAGCAGGTGAAACTGAAGGCAACCAGGAAGAAAACATATTGTCCAAGAATTGAAAACATTTCACCCATGAAACCTCAACATGACTACAAGCCATGGCCGTTCTCTGCCTCTGCAAAGATTCCCTCTTGTTATCCAGGTTTCTGCTCCTGAATATCTGGCTAGAGTCACAGCCTGCCAACTCTGGATGGGACAGCATCCATTGAAATGTTCCAGTCATCATCATCATATCGACTGCCCAAAGCACAATGATGCTACTTGACTTCTGGTTACCTTTCCGAACACTGGAGAAGATACTTGCTGAAACCTCTCAGTAGATCCTAACAAAAAAGTATCAAGGCATCCTATTTTATTCCATCCATTAAGGAATCAAATTACTCTCTTCCTCTCTCCTCCGTCTTCCAAAGCTAAAGCCACGTCCCGGAGGATTCTCTTTTCTGACACCCAGCTGCAGCAATCGTATAATCATACAGTACGCATGACAGCATCCGCATGTTGTGTTGTATTTGACCCTTACAAAACAGCAGGTGAAACTATCGTTCTCTCTTGATTTTACAAACAAGGAAAGTAAGGCTCACTACAGTTAAGTGACTTGCCTTAGATCACATAAGTTAATGACAACCTGTCTCCTAGGCCAGTTCTCTTCCTAACATGTCCCAGTAGCCTCCAATAAAACTCATCATACCTTTTTAAATGCTGATAAAATTCTATTCCAACACTGACGCATTCTTTGGCGTGATCAAGCAAACGGGACAGCAAAGTTGGACATTTATACTTCATAGACTATGCAGAATTATAAATCATCACAATCTCAAACTCTTCTAAAAGCTATGTTACCGTGATATATTCATTTAAGGTTTAATAGTTTCCTTCCTTCTTTTCCTCCCAAGTTTAATCTATCTTTTTTCTTCCTTGATTGCAACAAAAATAACATCGTTTTTTTTCTTTCACTTGATTTTTTTTTCTGGATGAAGCTACTATCTGATTTCCAAGCAAAAAATATCTAAAATGTTTCCTTTCATACCAAAGACAAGTCAATGCCTAAAACAGTTATTTAGAAAGGTCACGTTAGGACAAACTCACAGATATTATGGCAGCCTTTTGAGGATCCAAGAACCAGGAAGCTAGGAAAACACCAAACTAATTTCAGTAATTCGATCACCTCGCCTCCCATTCCCAAAATGACTACAGTTTATTAAGTGCCTGCAATGTTGAGCAGACAAGTCCTTGGGCACTCTGGAGTTCCCATCTTTAAAAATTTGGGAAAGTGGGAATATCATCCATATTTCATAGATGTGGAACAAAAGTTCAAAAAAGGAAAGTAACTTGCCCCAAGTCACGCAGATGGGACGTGGTAAGGCCACGTTTCAAAACTAGGTCACGTCTGCTTCCTGAGTGAGTACTCCCTCTCCCGCGCCCTGCTGCCTCTCCAGATAGAAACTCGCCACCTATCAAGCTTCCCCCGACTGTCAGCAGAGCTATTTTCAGCCGTGGTACAATTTCATCACGCGGGAGCCAGGCTAGTCAAATGAGATGATGCATAGAAAGGCTCTGAAGAGTTGTTAACTATCATTAATAGAAGGTCCAGGGAAAATTTGGACAACCAAAATAACCAAATGCCACCTACTGTATTATCTTGGCACTCAACCACCATTATAAGCTGGCCAACTTTGAGTTTTCTGGGGTGCTCCCTCCTTAAATGCACATATTCAGCAGCCGTGCCCATGGTCTAAATTAAAAGTTTTCAGTGAAGAAAAGTGGGGACTTCTTTCTCATGAGCGTCCTCTTGATTACAAGATTGAATATGTACTTAAAGTAATAGACACTTTGAGATAAATTAACTTCTCAGAGAAGGGGACATTTTGAAAATTAAATTACACCACATGAATCAAGCAATCAATTAATAATCAATACATACCCAATAGTTACACATATAAGATGAAAAGGCAGGCCATAGAATAATAAATACAAATGGCTAAACATACGAAGAGCTGATCAATCTTACCAATAATCAGAGACATGCAAATTAAAGCGATAGTTTAAAAACAATGCTAATTGCCAAGATTGGCAAAGATGCAGGGCAAATGGGCATTCAAATTGATACAAGTTTCAGGGGTGTGGTTTGACAAAAAAATTAAGATATTAAGATTAGGGAACAAATCTCTTGATTCAGCAATTCCATTTCCAGAAAATAAAACTATAGAATAGTCATGGATGGATACAAACATTTAATTACAAAATGTTCATCTCCATTCCATAGCTATCAAAAAGCTGAAATCCACCCAAACATGCCACAGTGGGAGAATGGTCAGAACCATATAATAAAACACCACAGAACCACTTAAGATGTTGTGGAATATTTAATGGCAGGGAAAGATGGTCACAATCCACAGCTAAACACAAAATTCACAAAAGAAGGGAAAAATGCTTCGAATCATATATGTGCTAAATATGAGTTATTTCTGGCTGGTAAGAACTTAGGGTGATTTTTTTCTGATCTGCATTTATTTTTACTTCTCTGCATTTTCCAAGTTTTCCATAAGGAATACATGTTTTATAACAATAACAAATAATGTTAAATGAGTTAAATAAGACGGTATGTTAAGCAAATCTGGCCTAACACCTGCCATAGAGATGAGCCTGACAGACTCCAGCTCCCGTTCCCCCCAAACTCTTAGCCAACACCTATATTGCAATAACTCCAAAGGGGGAATTGGGTAGAGAAAGTGTCAGCGTATTAGTCCATGGTCGCCCAGCAGTTCAGAGATGACCACCTGCCTCGGCCCTCCCTAAAGACACCACGCCCAGCACAACACAGCCTGGCACAGAGCAGGCGTTCACAGATTTGTTAAAATAAACGGGCCGATTTCAGACAGACCAGATGAGCTCCTTGGGAGGAGCTGGGTCAGGACTGTGCACTACCCCTTGGAACAAGAAGACAGCAAGTAGGATGGAGAGGGCCCCAGGCATGGAGTCAGAAGTCTCTGCTCTACTTCTGCAGGCACCCACTGCTCTGTGAACTCAGGCAAGCTACCTCACCTCTCTGTGCTTTCCTTCTGACACAATTCAAGACAGCTGCGAGCAGCGTGGTGCGAAATACGACGTGTATAGAATCTTTGTAAATTCTAAAGAGCTATTAATATTAGACAATATCACAGTGATCAATAAGTACTAATCTGAAATGACTAAGTACATTTTAGAGGTAAAAGTGACAGTGAAAAATATTTTATTAGTTTTAACTTCAGTTTCCATACAGCTATGCCAAGAAAATTCTTTGATTCTGGTTTTGTTCCTCTTTATATGAGATAGTTTGTTCATAGGAAAGGCCTAACTCCCGCCACCTTGCTGGTCATCCCCTCCAACCCAGCGAGAAACCTTACAGACACTGGAATAGGAGCTTCCTCCCCTGCCCCATCTCACACACACAAACACACTCTCTCTCACTCCTGCTCCCACAGGCACACGGACACAATCTCAGATCCTCTGAGAGGCTGGTGAGGAAACCCTGATTTGCTTTCAGAGACAGCACGATCTGAATACGGCTTCTAACAAGAAGGATCCAGAAAATCAAGCAGCACGGCCTGCTGAAGAACTCACAGACTTGAAACAATTAGATTCAAACCGTGTCACTCAAGTCACTATATAGGAGGACGCTTTCTATTTACCTCAGCTAGCTGGGCTTGTGTAGATAAAGACTGGCACTTCATGAAATGTGGTGTTACTTACTAAGCCAGAGGAAGATGATAAATTTAGGCAAGAAACTGTAGCTTTTGGAATTTGCCTTTGACCAATCTACCAGAGCTTTAAGAGACCTTTGCAAGAAGTCCTTCCTATTGACCCCTAAACCTTATTCTGGAAAAGGCTGGCTCATATCTGAACAGTTTGTGCATATGTGGCAGAAAGTGCAAGAAAAGATGCAGGCTAAATAAGCAATGGTCAAGGAGGTTTCAACTGTCAGCATGTCTTTTATTATAAAATCTGTAATAATTCTCAGAATAGCCATCTAGTTTTAACAATTTTTATTTGATAAACAATGAACACATCTGTGTATGAATGATGAAAGTATCTTTACTCTGGTGAAATGGTTTTGCAATGTTACAAGTATATTCACAATGCTGTGAGGCTCTTTCATTTTCAAGAGAGAAAAAGTAAGTTGCTAAGAAAAAGAATTATACAAATAAACGTATGCAATATAGTGCATTCACTTTGTCCCCATTTAAAATTTGAAAATAAGCAGCTTTATAAAGCCAAAACGTGTTCTCTTTTCTGGGCCAAATGTCTCTTTGAGAGTTGAAGCATGCGATTAATGGACTGCCTCAAACTTCAGTTACAGAGCCAAAATAAAAATTACCCTCCTTAAGATCTTGTAAGCAGACAGTACTGGCTATTTTCTTCAGGTTAAGTATGGTTTAATATAGCCTGTCTCATTTAAGAAGCATATGCTAAGACCAAAAGGACACATTTTCTTCTAGTACAAGAACATATCATTAATAAACAATCTAATTACAATAAATTACATAATAGTGGGTAAGGTGGGGTGGCAGGGCAGAGAAACTCTATGGTCTTAGAAAAAAATTATACGATCACCAAGGCATGCTACATGAACCTTAAACAGAGGCATTAATATAAAAATATTACAATTTCCATTCAGAAAAAAAACATATTATTGATAGGCCAGCACACTCAAAACCAATAATGTCATGAAAACATATGCCCTTGTGTAATTTGGCAGAACAGGCTGCTCCCTGAATACAATGGACCTTTTTACTACACGGATCTCTTCATTCTTGGCATTTTATACAAAAAAACAAAATAAAAGGGGGAGAGAAAGAAAAAGAAACAAACATGACACTAGAAACAGTCTGCAGTCTGAACTCTTTCACCGAGAAGTACGAGACCTAAAAGATATGTTAGAAAAGCAAAAGGCATTATTTAACAGAAATGAAAGCAAGACCGGCTAAGACGAAGAAAACTGCACTGAGAAGCTACCGCTTTTGTTTAACTATACCAAAGAGCAACAGAGCCCTCTAGTGGACAGATAATACAAATCTATGAAGACTTTTCTCTTTTAGGTTAACTTTAGAGAAAATAGGCAGCACCCTTTCTTTCACAACAATTCTTACTGTATTATGTAAAAGCAAAAGATCAAATTATGTAAACTGGGTATTAAGTAAAATAATTTCCAAATTTTCAAACCTTATAAAACACTTGTAATCTCAATTAGGGTAGAAATTATATTTTTAAATAGTCTCTAAGAGTTGGAACCACTTTGTCATTGAACAGTAGCTGGCATGACTCTCATTTGTTATGTTGGCACTATAACAAATAAATTAAAATCTAAACCCACATGCAAGTATGAAATTCAACTGATGTGTGACAAAAATTTTCACTTGAAATCTACTCAGGTATACATATTATATTATATCTATATTTACATGTATTTTAAATAAGTTTTTAATATGTGATTACCAAATTATGAGATAAGGCTCACTAGAATATTTCAATTGGTCTCTTACTGTAGCTATTTAACTTCTCAAATACTCTGATCATGTGATTTCCATGTGCATTCAATGCCTAAGAATATTTAAATGCAAAATGGTTGTTTATAATGTACTAATTCTTCATTTTTATGTAACATCATTCAAGGACTTCTTCCAATATTGTCAAAAATCTCAATAGTTCTTAGAACAAAATAATTGCAAAATTATTGTACTTATAATCTATGGGGATATTTTAGCATAAAAGAAAAGTGGTCACAAATAGTTTTTATTTAAAATGGGAGTTTAAATTCCCAACAGATTATTTAGATTTCTGAGAAATTTTCCATCTACTTAATGAGCACCAGGTTCTTAAAAAGAAGATAAATGCCAAGATCCCACTAGTTTAAGTCTTGCTGACAATCGGAAAGGAAATTGTAATCAGGCATTTCAGGACCCCAAGTGTAATGATCCCATATGAGTAAGCTTTAACCAAGAAAATGGCTATCAGTTAGCTCATGGCCTTTGATTTATGGGATCTTTCGAAATAACTGGAAAAAAGTCAATGGCATGGTGTAGGCTAGAAGCCAAAATTTAGTAACCCTAAGCGTGGGAAAGACTACAAAGAACTAAAGGTATACACAAAGCCACTCAGGATCATAACTGTGAAGTGTGGATTTAAAATCTTAAGAATAAATACACTTTTCTGCATGAAGAAAAGTAATTTTCTTGTATTACTGTAGAACTGGTAGAATTTACAACAGATATGAATTCATCATGGTGATGATTTGTAGGATAAAAGAATATGGCAACTATACTTCACACTAATTTCAACACATGATTTAGGAACAAGACCCCAAGCTTTAAAAAACAGGATCTCTAAGCCAAAAACATCAATTTCAACATTATACTACAATAACATTTGGGGATTCCCACATGGCAATCTGATACCTTGGTTTTGTTTCAAGAACAAATTTAGAGGTGACTTTGATAGCTTAAGCATGTACTTTTTATATCTCAAAATACATAAATTTTTACACTGAAGTACGTGTGTGTGTATATACACGTTATTAGAGTCCCTGTAATAAACCTTAGGGAAGTGATTATATAATATAAATACCAACAGAAAATTGAAGCGTCAGTCCCAAAATACATTTTAAAACTGGTATACACCAAGGTGGCAAGCTTGTACTTGTTTGAGGAAAAAACCAGTTTTGTTCTTGTTAATGGGTCCTCTGGCTCAAAAATCGAAACCAGGCCAGGCTATTCTAGATTTAAAGTCACAACATTTGATGTAGCCCAGTGTTACAAAGGTTCAAAAAGTCAAAGGAACTTTTCATCCTGACTAAACTCTGAAAAGGATTTAAACACCAAATTTTAACCACTAACGGTTTAAGATTGGAAGATAGGAAGAAAGTTTTATCATCATTACCAATGAGCATTAGACTGAAAATACCTCACTTGCTCATACTTGTTAACAGTTTTTAAACGGATGTTTGACACACCCTGGGTTTCACTCCTTAACTACCATGCAGATCACTCTGTCTGCTCACTGCAACAGTCTGTATGAGTCCCAACAAACGCCGCGTTCACAGCAGACAGGGAACAAGGCAGGTGCTGGCCCACGTCGAGCCCTCACTCAACCCCTCACTGTAAGGATGCTGCCTTTGATGAGCACATGCCAACCCTCAGATTCAAGAAGGCAGTATTTTACACCGAACTATTCATATGCAGAGCCAAATGAGCTCGACTGACAGGTTGAGTTTAGAACAGAAGCTATAAGATTTTCCACAACGGGAAATTCCCTAGCCTAAAAAACGCCCTCTCCTGAGACTTCGCAGTAAGGTTTGTATTAAAGGATCACCATGTTGAAGCCATTTCCATTCGTTTTCACCATATCAGAGCCATCAAGCCGCTAACTCCAGAGTTGTAACACACTGCCCCTTCCTGCTCAGAGCTATGTGGAGCACACAGAAATGGTTCCTCCCTTGCCTCTACTGGTTAGCAGGCGGGACTGTGGGGTTCCGGGCCTCTTGGTCTGCTAGTAGAAGCTTTGGGTGAAGAGATGACTTCCCCCTGGATACTGAGATGCTGATCTCCACACAGAGAGGTCCACAAGCTACAGCTTTCAATCTACAAAGTTCTTCGGGTTCAGAATGCTGGTTAAACAAAGGTCAAGGAGAGAAAAGTTAGTTTCTGAGGAGGCAACATCCTAATCCTTGCAGCTCCCTAAAAAGAAGGAGAAGAGCTAAGGCAGGGGTGCAGGACATTGGTGGGACGTCCCCAAAAGCTACATATGATGTGCTGCCACAATCTTCCTCTGGCCTGGCAGCATCTGGTTTATCTAAACTGTGGCAAATTTAGAGAATGTTGGGATGATCTTACTTTGAAAGGAATTAGACCATCTAATGCAGGGGTTGGCAAACTTTTTCCATAAAGGGCCAGATGGTAAATATTTTAGGCTTTGCGGGCCATATGGTCTCTGCTGTAATTACTCAATTCTGCTGGTAAGCCAAAAACAGCTACAGATAAAATGGAAGCCAATGGGCGTGGCTGTGTTCCGATAAAACTTTACGTACAGACAGGCGGGTCAGATTTAGCCCAGGGACCACAGTTTGCTGACCCTAAATCTAGAGAGCTGAATGCAGTCAACAGCAAAAGCTGGCTCCAAACCTTAACTGTAAAAACAGAGATTTCATGAAACCACAGTGCTTTATTCTAACATTTCCTCAGAATCTTTCTATCTTCCAGAATCACTGGTCTTTTTTGAGTTAAGTAGGAATCCCTCCAACTGCATTAGTAATATAAAATATTGAAAATTTAAAATAGACCTCGAGTGTCACTTAACAGCCGGGGGAGGAAGACGAAAAGGAAAATTCTGCTTAGAGGCCACTGCAAAGGGGGCAGTGTCCTAGCATGAGCCTGAAGCTCCTCAAGGAAAGGTGTCTCCTCTCACCACCTGACCGTCCCCTTCCACAAGAGAGGGCCTCATGATTGGCAATTCCAACAATACAGTGCCTTGTGAGGAATTACAAAAAGAATCACTAGAAGCACCAGATTTGTAAACCAGCCTTTGTAAAGCAAATTAGGTTACCTATGTTTTCAGTCGTGGAGTCATCAATCTCACAATAAATACTGATATGTTCTGTTCCAGCCCACTCTGCTTCAAAGAGAGCAGACACTCACAAGGCTAAAGATTGAACAGTTAATACACAGAAAATGGGCTCCCTTGAGTGGCAAAAGGAAAGTGAATGCCAGCACCACGAAAGCTTTGATAGAAGATGACTCCTGAATGCTCAGAAGTCCTGGAAATGAAGACACCTGATTTCACTCTGCATTCAGCTATTTCATTTGAAATGGGCAGAAATAAAGCAGTGATAGCAATTTATAAATTGGCATGTTTCATAGCTCAGTAGAAGGAAGGGCTTTATCTAGAAGCCACAGCCTCCTTGGGCAAGGACACTTTCTAAGGCAGCCACGCAGGATATAAAAGCTAAGTTAGTTACGACCAAAAGCCACATGTCTATCTTCAGCCTCTTCTTTAAGCCTGACACCACTGCTGCAGAGTTGAAGTTATTTGCAAGGATTTGATTGCCTGGAATGTTCAGTACGATATTATTTCAAAAATTAAGAATACTGATCTTCAGCACTCACCTAGACTTAGTGGAGAGGGGAATTGGGGTGAGGTGGCAGTGCTAAAGGCAATTTCTGAGGGAAATTTCGAGCTGGGGAAATAGTAGGGGGTGTCAATAGGAAGAGCTGGTTGCCCTAAGACCTTCCTCAATATCCTTTCTATCCTGAGCTTTACAATTTGCTGCCGTATCCAACTGGACCACAGACAGTTCCTTGCAGTGTCCACAAAATAGATAATGGACGTCAGGAAGGAAAAGTCTTCAAGGGGATGTGGGAGCTTTAAATAGGCACCGAGTTTTCTCAAGGAGGTTCGAGGTTCATTCTGATCAACAACACATTTCTCCTCAATGCTTCAGAATCTCCTTCTCCTTTTCAATCATGATTAAATACCCAACAAAACAGAGCTCTATGTATATTCTGGACCAGTTCTATTAGTCCTGTATTACAATGTCATAAGCCTGATGTTACAAATCTTTAGCAGAGCACTAGCCAATATCCAAAGGTCTGCTATCCAATGTCAGACAGAGCAAACTTTGAACATTAATGCAGAAAATCACCAGTAGTCACAAATCTTACTAATTAAAGGAAAAAACTGTCTAGCCAGAAGATTAAGGGGATGAGATCTTTTAGCTAATTTTCTGGTTAACTGAGTGTTAAATAAAAAGAGATATTTTACTTATGTCTTTAAGTCCTTATTTTTTCTTAATTATTCTACATTGTGTAGGTCCACACACTCACATAATAGTAGTCAATGCAATCAACACAACATATTGTTTCTTGGGTGACTGAGGATCTAGCTATTATTTTTAACATAGCATCATACGTTTTTATATCAGAATTTACCCCGATACAGTTCAGCAAATTGGACTGAACATATTCTGATTCCAGGATGAGGTCTGAGAGTTGATTTTAAATCAATCTCTTTTCATTTTTAAAAAAATTCTACCTGCTTTTTTGCCTTAATAGGCAAGTGGGGTCAAAATTTCACTCTGGGACTGCAGCTCGTTAGATTTTATTCTCTGTCCTATAAAATACCTGATCCTCTGAGAATGTGTTTACCTCCTGTGCTTGCCCTGATGATGCCAGGGAATGTTCCTGGAGGTTCAAGAAGAGGTCATTGGAAATTAAGACAGAGAGGAGAGAGTGCAGCAGATACACAAAGGGGCAAGGAGAGGAAGCCTAAGAAAGAAAAGGCCGACAAAGGGGAGGCGCACTGTGGGAGCTGTGAGGGGTCAAAAGAACAGAGGGAACTTGCCAGAAGACAGCTGAATGCAAGTCCACTTTTTGTCTCTGTAAATTCATCTGAAGATGCATATCCTTACTCAAAGGAGTTGGTTCTTACCAAGTAAGATATTGATGCTAATGGACCAAAACAAAAATTAAGAGTAAAATCACATGGAGAGTTATTGTGCAAGCATCTGCTTTGCTGTTGTTTCTTTAACAGCCCGTGATGCTTAGGGGAGGACACCTCCTCGAGCCACCTACCTCGTGATGGCCACGGTGGTTAAACATTGGCAATTAAGAGGGTTAATTTAGAGCTTAAGACAAGGACTAATTCTCCAACTTTATAAAGAAATAACATCCCGTTCCCAAAGAAAAATGATATTCTCAGTGACCAGCTGAAACCTGCAGTCTCTGTTGTTCCAAAGTCATGATGCATTGTTGTTCCCAATATTCCATTACCAATCAATTTTGGCTTGAATAACCCAGGTAATTGGAATACGTCCGTACACAACACAGACCAGGTCAGAAACCCTTAGACGGAGCCTGTTGTCTCTAATCTCTGAATACCAAAATAGCCACAATCTTTTGCTGAGTGTTCAGCTTTCAGAGAACTCAAGGTCGGCCCCCACACAGGCTTCCACGATAACACTGGGATTTAAAAAGAGGCCAGGATTTTAATGAAAGGACAGCTGAAAAGGCTATAAATACATTTTTAAATTAGAGAATCACTATATAAAATTTCATTATAGTTAGATTCAAGTGGATTTCAGTATAGCAGTGACAAATAATAATAATAAGTGGAAGTTAATGGCCTACCTATTCCTGAATTAGCTCCAGTCACCACGACCACTTTGCCAGTGAAATCCCGGCCCTGGAGTATTTCCATGGCGGTAGTGCTGGCATCATATCTTTGTCTGGTGGTGGGCCTTGTAGGATTTTCATCCACAGTAAAGGCCAGTCTCGGGTCCAAATAGGTAGTTCTTTTGTTTATATGGCTGCAAAGAAAAGGAGAATGCAGTGAGCCCACAGCAGTGGACACAGGCATTTATAAATAAAAGATAATCTTATACGTTAGGTTGGGCAAACCCAATTTTTCATGTACTAAAACGGCTTACTCTTAACCCTGGAAAGAACAGGGTCCATTTAGTGTATCTTCTGGCCTCCAGAAGGATAACATTCCTACCTAGAAAGATAGCCATCGAATCCTTCCTTTCAGAACTGCCTGTGAAATACACTGTAACATACAATAAGTACTGCCTGTACCCTTAGATTGCAAAAGAGAAGGTTTTGTTTTTTTTAAAATTCATGTAAAGGTGGCTATAAGATCTGTCAGTCACTCTTTTCAGTAGATTTCAATTAAATCTCTTAGCCCTGTACAAGGGCATAAGAAGACTGGTAGAGAAGGAGAAAATTCAAAATGATAGAAGTCTTAGTAGTAAATATGAAACTAGTCAACTATCAAAATTTTCATATTGTTCATGTTAACACCGTATTCATACCACCTATGACCACTCTAACGTCGATTTGGAGTTGATCTAAATCTCGTAGAAACAATATTAAAATATATTGGTACGTATGGATTAATAGGTTACTCCTTATAGAATTTATTTTTACATTTTAAGTGTCTTCTTGGGATTTGAGATAAGAACCTCAAAATATCTTAAAAACTATTAAGAACTCTCCAGAAGGAAACAGATGAGATTTCATGATTTAAAATGTATTTTTAGTTTGTGTGTGTGTGTGTAAAATTATATATAGTTTAAAATCTATACTTATCATGCTATAAATACTAAGACCCAAGAATAATCCAACTTTCATTTGAATTATAACCATAGCTGCCAGATAAGCATTTTGACTCCAACGTTATACACAGAAGACAGGGCGGTGCTGTGCTGAAGCCAGCTCACACTGGCTTGCAAGAGCCAAATGTGCATTTCCCTTCCCCCCTCCTCAGTGACTTCACCTTAGTACCTTGAAATAGGCTATGGTGAGAGTATTTGCACCATGGAAACAAATCTGGGATTGTTCCCCTAGAGAGCTGATTGTTAGACATTTACCAGCATACCACTGTACCAGGCTCGGAAGGGTGAGCCGACTAGCCAGGGCAGCAAATGCCACCTGCCTCCCTTGGGGCATTGTGGGGACTGAATAAGCTAATACTACAGGTACAAGGGGATCATAATCATGCCTGGCTCAAGCCATGTGCGAGACAGGTGGTTACTTCTGTTGTTTGTTATTGGAATTTATTCTAAAGACAGTTTTACACACAAAGATGCTCAAAACATTATTTACAATTATAGATGCCCAATAATAGGAACTTAACAACATCAGTGCCCAATAGGTAATTTGATAAACTATGGCATATCTATACAAAATAACACTGCATAGTTGTTAAACATCATCTTCTTGAAAAATATTTAAGGATATGAGAAAATGGTCATAAGATTTTATACAGAAAAGAACAGGTTACTAAATAGTTCACAAAGTACATTCCCTACAATTTTTTTTTAAAGAAAAGCACGTGTATAGAAAACAGACTGGAAGAATAAATCCAAAAATTGTTAAAAGTAGTTATTCCTGCTGATAAGATTACAGTTATGTATTATGCCATAGTTTTGTACAATGTATATTACTTATACAAAAAATTCCTATTAAAAAGCAAAATGGCTGAGAATAGTTTCTATGTAGATACTTACTCGACAAAAAACACCTGCCCGTTCTCATCAGTTTCTTGTTCCCATCCATACGGCAAATCTGAAACACAGTGAAGATTGACAGTCCACAAGCGGCAAGGGTCGGGGGAACGGACGCCCAGTCCCCTACGCCCTCCCGCCCCTTCCCCCTAAACCCAGGCCACCAGCCCCACAGCCATCGGTCTGCCACTCTCAGGTCATGTGTTCCAATCGTGGCAGCTGCAGAAGGCCCATTACCCCAACCCAACTCCACATTTCTGCCTCCTGCTTCGAAAGAAAACCCTTTCATTCTTGAGCATTCTTAAATGCTCCAATCAGCTCCTGCTTTTGACAAGAACCTTACTAGTTGCTGCAGTCAACATGAGTTCTCCCTTGAATGGACTTACAGAACGCATCCACACGTCGAGCAGGCACCCAACACCATTTGTGTGCTGGCTCACAAGGACTCTTATAAGACATGATGGAGCTGTTTCATTTTTTCCCTGCGCACATGTTGTCTTTGAACTAGACCCTAAACCTCCTGAGGGCAGGGACCTTCTTATACTTCTATTCTGTGGATCACACCCTGACCTGGAGGCACCTACAAGTCACAGTGATCTTTATGGAATTCCATAAACCTGGTACATTTAACTCCTCATAGGAACCAAGAACAACTTCACAAACAGTGCAACTACAGGAAAACCTAACAAACTGTGAGTCAAAGGCCCCTACTATTTTAATACTTTCTTATTCAAAAAATCATCCTCACCACTCCACCCCAAGTCTCATCACCTCCTTCTGCCAAATCCTATAAGCTCCTCAGAGTGAGAGTCCAGTTCCTTGATGGTTCCCTCTTAGAGAGCCGTCCCAGAGTGACAGTGACCTTCACCCCTCTGCCTGTAACATTTTCCTGTCTAGCTAATGCCTTAAATACAGTTTCTTTGCTTTATGACAACACCATACAAACCTCCTGCTATTCGTTTTCTTTTTCCCGTTTTCGGATGTTCCCACTGAGTCTTCTCCTCAGTGTGACTGTTAAAAAAAAATCCACAAAACAATAATAAGTAAAAGTTACACTTCTAAGAATTAATCAACTACAGTAAATTTGTGTCTCTTCCAAATACTACTACACTCAAGAGTAGTAAAGCCAGACATTCAGAAAGAAATAGTCAGAAGATAAATGTGACTGTTTGCGTCAGGTCAAACTCGCTGGGTTGGAAGGAGAAGCAATCATGGAAAGCTCCTTTATAAGCCAGCTGTGGAGGAGGCGGGGGTAGGGGGCACGTGCAGGAAGCTGCCAGGACCCCAGGTGCGGGTCAGCTTCAGGAAGCTCGCTGAATCACTCTAAATATCTAGCCAGGGCAGCGAATGCCACCTTTGTTTTGCTTTATCTTTGTTTTAGTCTTATTCCAGGATAGATGGACAAACTTCCACCTAATTTATAATCCTGATATTTAGATATCATTAGACAAAACATTAATTTTCTTAAATGTTTATTCTTTCCACAGCTATAACTACAAAGTGTTTTTTAAGCACTGATTCCTAATTGCTCCCACTAAGAACGCAGTAACACAATCCCATTGGTCACCTAGCTGTGTACCTTTGGTCAAGTTACTCAACCTCAGAGCCCCAATTTCCTCATCTGCAAAAAGGAAACAATCCTAGTCCTGATCTCAGGGGGATGTTATGAGGATGTTGTATATAAAAGGTTGAATACACTACCTGGCATATAAAAAGCCCTAAAGTGCTAGCTATTATTTTAAACAAATCAAAATACAAACTAGTCTGATTTCTACGCCAAACTTAGCATTTTATCTCAGAAGAACACACAAAGTTATAATTAAAATCGTGAGCCAGTAACAGACTAGAGACATCTGTCAACAGGTGATAAAGTATCAAGGAAACATAAAATTACTTCATCAGGGAAACAGCTGGATGTTGCAAGAGGCATTCAAAAAGGAGGCTGATTTCCTAAAAGTTCATATACTCATGCCAAAGTAGAAAATAATATTTAATCACTGACATCTAGATGATAAAATTTGAATATGCCTTCCCTATCAATTATTTTAAAGAGAATAAATATAGAGAGCAGGAATTTCCTGTAAAATTTTGCAATTTTTTTTGGAAAGGAAAAAAGGAACTGCTGGTTTCTGGTCTGTTTTTGCAAACTCTCAGTGGCTGGGGCAGGGCCACCGTGGACACTGGACTCAGGAGGCTGCAGACCTGAGCCCCCGTACTGCCTGTGTTCCATGAGCCAGTCTCCCCAGCACCACACCCACCTCATGCAGCTCTTGGAAAGGTAAGAGACAGCATACCTGTGAGAGTGATTGGTGACTGGTTAAATTATTGTAGAAACACAGGGTACCAGCAGCAAGGTCAAACTCCTACTTCTACCTCAACCACCATCAAATCCTACTTGCAAAAGGGAAGCCCTTATCCCTAGTAAGGACACCTGCTCCTCCACAACACGACTCCTGCTTCTCCTGACAAACCAAAGGGAAGAGCGATCAGATAAACCAGGCATTGGCAATGACACACAGCGTTCCTGCTCCTTCCTTTGCAGTGCCTCATGCTTCTTCAAGGATGTTTACAGGTGTGATTATATATCCTCTGGCTGACATTAAAAGTAGTTTTCACCCCACAGCAACGCATCAAATGAGCTAAGAGCTGAGCTCCAAAAACACCTGCCTTCAAGAATCTACAAAGTGGCCCCCGTGACCGGCAGGCTGACACTCTGCCGCAGGCATGCTGGTGAGTAAAGGACACCCCAGGCCTGTGTCCAGGGTTCCTTACCCTCAGCACTCCAGACACATGGGGCCAGGTGTGGGGGCTATCCTGTGCATGTTAAGATCATCAGAGCATCCCCGGTCTCCAGCTATGAGATGCCAACATAGCACTCCCCAGAGCTGTGGCCACAGAAAGAATCTCCAGAGACTGCCAACCATCCCCTGCAGGGCACAGTGTCCCTGGGGCACAATCCCAGGCCTAAGTGAAGCGAAGAAAGCGTAATTTGGTAGCAAGGATTCCAGAACCTGACGCCCACGTTTTCTGGGTCTTCCATCATGAGTATGTGCCCTTAAAGAAGTTATTTAACCTCCCCATGCCTCAGTTTCCCCATCAGTAACATGGGGATAATGACAGCACCTAATTCTTGGGGTTACAGAGGACTGAATGAGTTAACATGTTTGAGGAACCAAGAACTGTGCCTTTCACACAGAAGCACTATTTTAAATAAAAACATATACAAAAATTAATTAAAAGGTGTTCTTTTTAATTGTAACCTAAAATGAATTTTTAATGAACAGAAAATTATAACACATGTCCCCAAAGTGTTATCTTATTTCCCCTTAAATAGAGGCCCTCTTTTATTTTTTCCTTTCTTTCAATAAGCTTTCTGTCATTTAAAGAGATAATTAACAGTGATCTTAATTTAAACCAACGGGATCAAAATTAAATTCATACCACATTACACGGATATGACTTTCAAGATTGCTCCTCTTAAGATTTCTTCTTCTTCTTTTCTTTTGGGGCAGGAGGGGTGAGGAAGATTTGCTCTGAGCTAACATCTGTTGCCAATCTTCCTTTTTTTTTGCTTGAGGAAGATTAGCCCTGAGCTAAATCTATGCCAATCTTCCTCTATTTTTTGTATGTGGGATGCCGCCACAACATAGCCAACAAGTGGTGTACGGCTGCACCCAGGATCTGAACCTGCAAACCTGGGCCTCTGAAGCAGAGCACACCAGACTTAACCACTATGCCACGGGGCCACCTCCTCTTCTTTTTTTCAACGCATAGTTTCTTTAAGTTAACTGGGAGATCCAGAGCCAAATGTGAAGAGAGCCGGCCTTATGGAAAGGGAACCATCTCCCCACAGGACAAGGCCAGCCAGCCCTCTGGCTGCCCAAAGGCCTGGGCTTCAGAAGCAAAGGGGGATGGGAGTGGAGGACCCAGGATAGCACAGCTGACTGCAGTGACAGCCCTGGCACTAAGACCTTGTCCTTCTGTTCCATCTCCTGGTCTAGGTAGAGGGGCTGCTCTGGACTGTGCCAGGGAGGGGAGACAGGCCCACTAGCTCTCCCTGGTGACAGGTTCCTCCACAGCTGGAACATCCTCTCCCTGGGTCCAGCTTGGTGGGCCCTGGAGCCATATGATGTGTGTGCTTTTGAGTTCTATGAGTGCAGTGCGGGGCACGAGGGGAAGCATGAGGAGCCAAAAAAACCCAAATAATAGGGGTAGGCAAGGCTATGAGGGGATCCACAAGATCCCAGAGGTCTCACTCAGGGCTACTGCCTGTCTCCTTGGGCCTGGTCCTGCTGCAATGGAAGACAATTTGGAAAAAGGAGTGACCTGAAGGGTAATCTTCTGAAAGCCCACTAGCAAAGTTTCCCAAGCCCCAAGAGGACAAGTGTGCCTTCTAGAGGTAGGAGGGTGAAGAAGAGCCAGGATGCTTGCAGGTCAGGCGAGATCAAGGAAGACTGCTGGGAATCCAGGGTTAGGATCGGTCAGAGGCATCTTTCAGCTCCAAGAGCCAAGGAACAGAGGGCCAGCAGAGAGGTACCCCCCAGCTGGGAGCCAGCGAGGCCTTGTCACCACAGCGTAAACAACGGGGCCAGACAGTCCAGTTTGAGATCTAAAACACTGGTTGAGGGGAGCTTTTTGGAGGCAGTACATGCACCACTGAGTCCCCTGGCCATGGGCTCCTCCAAAGCTCTCAGACAAGCTAGCTGGGGTGTACAGACCTTTTTGAGTGAAAGAAGAGCCCCGAGCCCAAACTCTGGACGCTGTGTAGGCAGGAAGCAGGTGGGAAAGGTGGTTCAACATAAGGCACAGCGGGAACAAGCCAGGGTGAGCTGCACAGGCAGCCTCCAGACCTAATGCCAGGCTCCAGGAAAACCTGAAGGGAAGCCAGGGAGCCTCTGGGGCAAGTGGCCTGAACAAGAATAGGCCCCACAGAACAGAAGGCAGAAAAGGGCTCCAACAGCCAGGAAGTGGGTCGTGCGCACCTCTGTGTTCCTGGGGCCTAGTGTGCCACCTGCTCACGGAGGCCTGCAGTAAATCTTCACTAGATAAGCTAACTTACTCATTCTGCATGGATTTATTTTACGGCTGCTGGGTGCTAAGTGCTGGGGATACAGAGGTGAACAAGAAAAGGTCCCCGCCCTCATGAAGTTTACAATCCGGGGGAGGCAGAAAGAGAGAGAGAGCAAACCAGGAAGAGGATGGATAAGACAAGGACAGACAAGACAACAAGGTGGGTGCAAGGCAAGCTCCCCTGGGCTGTGATGCTGAAGCTCACTCCGAGGGACGACAAAGCCCTTCACACAAAGATCTCCAGGCAGAGGAACAGCAAGTGCTCGTTCAGGAGCTGCCTGCAGCCTGCAGCCTAACGACTCCCTGCTGAATTGTCCCTTCAATTCTCCAGAGCAGAAATTATCTTTCTAGACACAAACCTGATGTCACTCCCTGGCTCCAAATCTTCAGTGGACTCCTGAGTCCTGACGAAAGACCCCAGCTCCTCCAAGGGGCAGAAGCACCTCCATAAACTGGGTCCTTCCTCCCCTGCCTCAATCTTCACATCCCTGCACCACCACATGGGCCAGGCCCCGGGCCTCTGTTCTGTCTCCTCTACCTGGGCACCCTCCTGCCCCCTTGACCCGCCCACTTCAACTGGTGCTCTAAGGCACAGCTCAGGTGCCAGCTGTGACAGGTCATCTCACCCACTCACCCACATACCTCATGGAGACAGGCTGCTGCTCACTACAAACACTGCCAGGAAAACCTATGTGTCACTCCAGCCTATAAGTCTGGGCACTCACTAAGGGTGACAACTGGGTCTTATTCATCTCAAAATAACCAGCGCCCAGCAAACAGCCCAACAGGTGATAAGATCCCAATGCGTCTTGAATGAATTAACTCACCAATGTTTTTGTTTTCTGTTTTTCTTTCTACCAAGCCACCAGCACTGGTTCACAACCTTGGGTTGTGACCCCTGGGAAGATCTTATACCAATGCGGGGACAGGGACCAATTAAATGAGACTCTCTGGAGGTGGGACCCAGGAACAGATATTTTTTATGTTTTCCAGATGTTGCAAATCACTGATTTACATCCATGTTTTTCAAAGACAAGTGATAACCTGCCCCATCTGAAAAGCCCAAAAAAATAGATTCCCCACACTGGGTGTCTGCTGTGTGAGGGTCTCTGTGGAGACCTGAAATCTGCATTTATAACAGTCCCCGGGTGATTCTGCTATCAAGCCTAGGAGGTGCTGTCACAGCTGCAGAGACAGCAGAAAGGCCGATAGTTACTGAGCAGAGTACTTATTAGACCTGTGCTAAGTGCTTTATGTACAGTGCCTGAACTAAAACTCCATCAGCCCATTTTACAGATGAGAAAACTGAGCGTTCCTCCACTGGCCCACGGTCACACAGGAAGTGATGGCAGAAACGGTCTGCTGGTGTTTCCAAAACACTCCCAGAAACTATAGTGAAGCTGTATTTTACGTATATACGCTCGCATATATATGTATTTATACGTAGCTATATTACGACATCTGTTAACAGTACATACTCCTAGGTCCCCACTTCAGAGCCCCGAGGACGGAGCTGGGCGTCAGTATTTTTTTCTGACTTTTTTGGGGCAGCGGGGAGAAGGGGATAAGGGCGGCTTGCTATCACTGCACCGTGCAGAGCCGCCTCCTGAACAGCAGAGGGCGAGCCTGGGCGCTGCCAGGCGACCCCGGCATGACCCAGGGCCCAGGGGGCCGGCTCCTCCGCAGGACCCTGGAAGCCTTCCGTCTGAAGCTCTTTAGCAATCACCCCGCTTCGCCCGCCCGCGCCCCTCCCTGCGCAGGGGGCGTCCGAGGGCAGCGCAGGGTCCCCGCACGTGACGGCGCCAGGTTCCAGGTGCGTCCCACTCCAGGTGTCCCAGGCCCGGCGGCCCCCCTGCGGCCCCCCTGCTGCCCCCTTACTTGGCATAGTAAACCCAGCCGTCCTTGGTGGTTCTCTGCTCCCAGCACGGGGGCAGCTCGTCCTCGCTGTCCGTGTCGTCCAGGCCCGAGTAGCGCAGGGCTGCCATGGCGGCAAAGCTCGGTCACTCGCTCACTCGCTCGCCCGCTGCCGGTCTCGGCGCCCAGGAAACTCACTCCCGCTTCAACCGAGCGCCCCGCGTCTGGACCCAACCGCTCGCGCCTGCGCACTGCGCCGCGCCGAGCCGCTCAGCAGACTCGGTAGCCGTAATCCAGGATCCGGAGTTTCACAGCTGCCAGCGTAAAAGGGGGCGAGGCCTGAGAAAGAAGGCGGTGAAAGCGCCGACGAGGTCACACTCCCACTCGGCTAGAAGTAAAAGCCGGGGGACTTTCTATGGCTCTGGCGATGGAGCTGAGCTTCGTCAACCTCCCAGCCGCAGGGAAGGGGCGTGGACGTCCAGTCACTATCCAGGACTCCGCCCGTTGCTGGGCGACCTGTAATCACTTCCGCATTGTTCTGCCCAATCCTGCGGGAGCTCCAGCAGTGGGGCATCTTGGGAAATGTAGTCCAGGCCCAGCCGGACTAGATGATGGAGCAGAAAGGAGGGACGCGGACGGTGGATTTCTGGGCTCTAACCTCTCCTTGTTTTAGGGTATTATGAAGAGTGAACGTTCCTGCTCACAAACCTTGCAGAGTTTCCATCACCGAAGGTGATTCGCACAGTGTGTTGTGCTTGTAAACACATTATAAATCGTGGGGAACGTTAAAAATGCAAATTCCCTCACCTTCGGATGACCCGGTCTGGAAGAAGTTTCTTCCAGCCACAGCACAGTTCTGTTGATAATAAAGGACTGACGTTTGTAGAGCGCTTAATTCTGGGGCAGGAATTCATAGACTCTCTCTTTCGTATACCCGACACCTCTGTGAAGTGGGCACAGTTAGAAGAAAGCAGAGCAGCTGAGCCCCTATTGCTGTATTACAGTTATTTATTTATCTGTGTGCTCCTCATTAAACTGACAGCACCACATCTGTGCTGCTTTCTATGGCTAGCACTTGGTAAAATGCCGAGACCTACAAGTTCATTGAATCAAGTGAATAAACAAATGAGTGAATGAATGTGATTCCCTAGGTTTGGCCCTCTATAAATCAACCTAAGTTAAAACAAAATTCCCAGTTTACAAAGTGAACTCTCTCAAACCTCTTGGAGAACCAACAAGTATCCTATAAACGTTCTGTGTCAAAAACCAGAAGCCTATTTTCAACTTGGCCTTGCCTAAGCAGTTTTCCAGAACATTCACTGCTTGGAACTTGCCCCCCAGCTCAGCATTACAGGGAAATCTACTGACTGTGAATTCTCTGGCTTAGGTCTCAGAAGAATGCAAGCCTTCATCCAAAAAATTATATATTTCAAAGGGGCAGGGGTCATGGTGGGGGGGGGGGGGGGCAATGTTGCTTCTTGTCTTCTTAAGTCCTGAAATTGAAATTCCTTTGGGGTTCCTGCTCTGCATGCTCTTTAGGGGAGACACTCACTTTCCTTTGAAATTGCCCAACCAAAAGCTAACTTAATGAAAGCACGGTTTAGTACAGTCTGATTATCACATCTCAGAGCTATTGAAACATCTCTCTTTCCAAATCCATATACATTTAAATAAGCTGCCATTAATCTGCTGCTCTTTTGCTCACCCCAGTTTAACCCTTTGCCTCTGTCACCAAAGCCAACTTACTCCTTTGATATGAATAGGAAATTAGGTCACAAAGTCCCCTGATGATGGGGAGGAGGATGAATGGAGTCAAACTGATTAGCCTCAGTTTCTCCAATCATTATCTGTAGCCTCTGCTCAGCTTCTCACGGGCTGACCAGTTAATCTTGGGTTGCCATCGCCAGAGCCCCTACTGGCACCTGTTGCCTGTGACTTGGCATCAGGCCATAGGTAGTGACATAGTATGGTATCTTCCCCAGACTGTGTAGGGGCCCTCTTGGTAGAATTCTCAACTTCTGGGTCAACTCTCTGCTGTTCCTACCATTTTAACAACTCCTTCCAAGGCTTCTCTTGCCATGGACACCAGGACTTCTCAACCTCAGCACTACTGGGGACTGTCCTGTGTGTTGTAGGATGTTTAGCAGCATCTCTGGCCTCTGCCTACTGGATGCCAGTAATGTCTCCCTTCCGCAACTGCAACAACCAAAAATGTCTCCAGATGTTGCCACTTGTGCTTCCAGCTGAGAACCACTGATCCACAATGACAGTGAGTCAGGCAACTACTAACTCATGAATCAAATGCTGATATGTATTTAAGACAGTGAAGAGTCCATTTCTGGACAGAGATTCACAAAATGGCACTCAGACCCTGCTGATTCTGATCACCAAGTTCTCTAGCACTGTCTGAGGGCACTGCCTCTCCAATTCCTAGCCCATCTGCAGGTGAGAGACATGGGCTGACAGAAGTCTGGCTGGGTGGCCCAGACACTGATAACGGTCCCAAATGGTTATGGTGGCCTCATTTTATTCCTCTCTCCCTACATCTTATCTGTGGCCTCTCTCAGAAGGTTAAAAATTTAAGACAGACAGGCAGTTGGGGATTCGTGACGGTAGGAATGCTAGATTTTAGGATGTATAGTATTTTGGCTTCACTAAAACTGATACTATCTTAGTCATGCTTATTTGACTGCAAGCAACAGAGACTCTTTCAAAAGTTTATGACCAGGGTGCACCAGAGCTAAATTAGGATGTTATTGGGGCCCAAGGGAGCCCAAGGACAGCCCATTTTTCTTTCTCTTATGGGTTTCATGGTTTCTCGCTCCTTCCTCTTTGCTCACATGCTACATTTTTCTGCTCTCTCTCTATACTAGCTTCCTCTAGTCACAGTTTCTGCTCCCCTTGGACTTGAGCTTGCACGTGGCTTTGACTTTGGTCTTACAAGGATATGTCAGAGGGTGAGCCTTGTTTAGCTTGTAAGATTATTTTGGATTTGAGGAACCTTAAGTTTGGGAATGAGCCACTGTCCTCAACAGGTACTCCTAAGAAAGCCTAAAGAATTGTTTGTTTTTGTAAAGCCAACTGAATCACATTGTGATTACTGAGAAAGTTAAAAAAAAAAAATTTCAGTGTGTGATTATACAACTGTACACCAGATGGCCCCATGTGCCCACGATTTTAAAGGCTAAAGTCAATTGCTGAGGAGGATTTCTACATTTGAACTATCTTTTCTTGTTGATTGATCACTTCTGCAATAACTGACAACATGATCATAAGATTGATCAGCTTTTGCTGAAAGCAGTTTGGCCTTCCGCATGCAGCGGGCACAAGTTTGAATGCAACATTTCTGGAGCCATGTTTCTTTAGCTCATTGTTACTGCAATGATGGTCATTTTCCTCCCCAACATGCACACAAACATCCCAACAATTCTGCATAACTTGCTTTAACTTACGTCATCATTCCTTGGGAAATTAAGCCTCATGTTTTGATGCCAAATTCCTCATGCTAAGGAGACCTGGGAAGCTTCCTGGCTATTCTGAGAAACTTCTCATGGAAGATAACCAATAAGGAAGAATATTGCAGAGGATTCTGGGGAAAACTCTTTCTGGTCAATGTGACCTTACATAGGGCGGTGTGTTTATATTTTATTTATTCATTCAAATACACAAATGAAAAAAATTATGCTGGTCTCTGAGAGAAACCAAGAAAAATGAAACACTCCTTATTTCCAGAAATCAGTCAATTAGGATAAGACCAACAGACACAAGGCACTATGGCATGAGGGTTCTAAGAGTCCGTCAAATCGGAGACCTATAGGTCTGCAGAGATTGGCAGGGTTTTGGGGAGGGTTTCCTATAATTTATCTTTGGAACCCAATTCAGCTAATGTCACTTACAAGCTGTGTGTGACAGCAGCCAAGTCATTTACTTTTCCTTATTCCATTATTATCAGTCCAATTTTTACAGATGAGGAAACTGGGGTGCAAGGAATTTAAGTAACTTGCCCAAGGTCACTGGGTGAGCAAGAGCCAGCAGGAGCTGGGATGAAAATCCAAATAAGGGCCTTAGCCCCAAATTCATGCTCTCAACCAACTGCCCTGTGTGCCTTTTCAGGTCAGGGGGTCCCCAGTGCTGGTCCTCAGATGGGTGCCACAGGGTTTTTCACTCCTCCATGGGAAAGTGAGAAAAATAAAGTAAAAGAAATGAATTTTTCATAAAGCTAAAGATATTCCACTTAAACATATGACTGTCCTTTTCTTTTCTATGAGATTACATCTGTCCTTTTATTCTCTGGTGATCTATTTTTTTCCTTTTTCCCCAACATATTTTATTACATAATATTTCAAACATCCAGAAAAGTTGACAGAAGAGTACAATGAATTCCATATTACCCCCGTCACATACACACCTAGATGTAACAATTGATCTATTTCTGCCGTATTTGCTTTAAAGAGAGAGATTCTGTTGTGTGGGCTCAACCATTTGAAAGTGAATTGCTGACATGGAGGCAGTCGACCCCTGAACACTTCAACAGCTGTCTCCTAAGAATAAGGACACTTTTTTCCATATCCTCAATATCATCGTCACACCTAAGAAAATTAAGGATATCTCCATTACATCATCTATTATACTCAAATTGTCATTTTGGATTTTTTTTAAATTAAGATATAATTTTCTTACCATAAAATTCACCACCCTTTAAAAGTGTAAAAGTCAATGGTTTTAATATATTTACAGAATTGTGTAACTACTGTGTAATTTTAGAATATTTTCATCAACCCAAAAGGAAACCATTAGCAATCATTCTTCATTCTCCCTTCCCCTCAGCCCCTGGCAACCATAATCTACTTTCTGTCTGTAAGGATTTGCCTATTCTGGGCATTTCCTATCAAAGGAATTATACAACATGTGGTCCTTTGCGTCTGGCATCTTTCACTTAGCATAATGTTTTTGAGGGTCATCCATATTGTAGCATGTATCAGTACTTCATTCCTTTTTAAGCCTGAGTAATATTCCATTATATGAATATGCCACATTTTATTTACCCATTCATCAGTTGATGGACATTTGGGTTGTGTCCACTTTTGGGCTACTATGAATAATGCTGCTATGAATGTTCATGTACAAGTTTTTATGTGGACATATGTTTTCATTTCCCATGGGGATATACCTAGGAGTAGAATTGCTGGATCATATGGTAGTCTATGTTTAACAATTGTAAAATATCTTTTATAGCATATTTTTCCCCCCGAACCAGGAGCCGTTTGAGGTTTATGCATTGTACTTGGTTCCTTGTCTCTTTGGTCTCATTTAATCTGGAACAGTGCTCCCACCTTTTTTCCTCATGATGCTGACATTCTGAAGAATCCAGGTAATGTCATCTGAACCTCTTTTCTTGATTTTTCTGACTGCTCCCATCTGATACAATTTAAATTCTTCCTTTATCCCTGTTTCTGCTATAACCTGGAAGTAAGTCTGGAAACTCTATTAGGTTCCTGGCAAAAATATAATTTTTAGATGATGTATATTATTTCCTACTTTTTTAGCGTTAAAATGTCAGGGCCAGCCCTGTAGCTGCGTGTTTGAAGTTCCACGCACTCAGCTTCGGCGGCCCAGGTTCGTGGGTTTGGATCCCAGACACGGACCTACACCACTTGTCAGCCACACTGTGGAGGCATCCCGCATAAAACGTGGAGGAAGATTGGCATGGATATTGGCTTGAGACTGGTCTTCTTCAAGCAAAAAAAAAAAGAGGAAGATTGGCAATGGATGTTAGCTCAGGGCAAATCTTCCTCACCCCAAAAAATAAATAAAATCTTATCTTTTATGAAAAGATAGTGACAACAGGATTTTTTTTGTTTGCCCGTTTCATTTTTAAAACATCCTTTTGTGACACAATTATAAAGTTGATAATCTCAGTATTATGTACCTCACTAAAAACAATGCACAAATAACAATAAAAATGAACCATAAACCAAAGCCTTTCTCTATTGCATGAAATCTAAAAGATTAGGGTCCCCTAAACTGGGTAACTTGTAAACCTTTACAGCCATAATAGGCTAAGAACTGATTCCCTGAAGCATCAGAAGGAGAGAGTGATTCTGTTTTATTCTGAAAATTCTCAGAAGTAATAATACACATTTTCTCCTGGGCCACAGGTAGGCACTCTCCCCTGCTGAGCACATCACATCTATTGCAGCGACTTCTGGAAATTAGACCGTTGAGTTTGGAAACTTCACTTGTTTAATTTATATATAAAGACCCCAAGCTTCGATGTAGCTTTCGTGTATAATTGCTAACTTGCCAACACTCACGAAATTCTATTTCAGCCTAACCTCATTCCTAGCTCCTTTCTGCCCTGCAGGGAGGAGAGTCACCCTCTGGGGGGCGGGGGCAGTCGTGTTGCCCCCAGTCACTTGAAAATTGTCGTGAGGAGTCCATTCTGTTTAAAGTCTTCCACCACCTGTTTAGAGTGTCTTATTTTGGCAGCCAAAGCTTCCAAGATGTCGCTCTGATCCACAGCTGTCGCGATCTTGCCAATGAATTCTTCCAAAGACTCCAGGCCCTGGAGCCCAAGATTCACCCCAGATCCTGCCAGACGTGCACATGTAAATGTACCAGAAGGGGGGACATAGAGAAAAGAAAAGGAAAAAGAAGTAATGACTACAAAGCCCTCAGCACAGTGCCAGGCACGAAGCCAGCTATTATTACTGAACGTTATATCATGAACTGTTAGCTATCATCATTGTTGTTATAGGTGATTAGAACCAGACTGTAAGAACTTTAAAATTCAACCATGAAGCACAACTCTGACTTTAGATCAGACTTTAAAGCATATGCATAATTCTACAAAGCTTTTTCGGAGCATGCTAACATACATCACTATGTCAAACACATAGTGGTGGGTAATATTAGCCCCACTCTACAGAAGAGATAACTGAGGCTCAGTTTAGCAAATACAGCATAGATCTGGCAAATGATAGAGCAGAGACCACTCCCAATTCTCTCAGTTCTGAAGGCGGTATTGTTTTCTGAATCACCTGACTGTCCTGTCGCCCAGGTTTTGCACAGGAAATCTGAACTTGTCAACCTAATGAACTGTGTTGATTTGCACTTGTGGAATCTCCCAGCAGATCGGTGGTGAATTCTTTAAGAAAGTAACGAACACCACACTCTCCCTAACATCCCTAGCACGGCCTCTCGCTCTCACCCACAGCTTCTGCATAAAGCCTTGTCTTCAGTGGGCACCTTGATCAGAGCGAGCTATTTAAAATGCACATCTAAACAGCCACTCCCCAACATGAAAATCTTTTCCTGAGGCTATAAAATATATTCGTGGTGGCCATGGTGGCTTCTGGATTAGAGAACATTCCAGAGTAGTAGCAGTGAGTAATGAGAGGCGGGCCTTCTCTGTATATACTTTGAAACGCATAATTTGTGCATGAATTATGCATTTAAAAAAAATAATTTTTAACTAAACGCATGAATAAATACATAAATAAGTCATTTGCTGGGCTCCCCCATTCCAGACCTTTACTACCACAATGGTATTGAGTTCAAGTTCTACAGCCCAATCTTTTGTGAATGGTCCAAGCCCCACTGGAAATTGGAGGTGAAATAAAGGTTCAAGTGCAGTTCTGTCAGACTCTAGGACCCTGACATCTTCACCTCCCTCCTTACCTCACACACACACACACACACACATACACACACACATACAGCAGTGAAGAATAGACCCCACTCACTCTGAACCTTTTTTTTTGAGGAAGGTTAGCCCTGAGCTAACATCCACCACCAATCCTTCTCTTTTTGCCAAGGAAGACTGCCCCTGAGCTAACATCCATGCCCATCTTCCTCTACTTTATATGTGGGACGCCTGCCGCAGCATGGCTTGCCAAGCACTGCGTAGGTCCAAGCCCAGAATCCGAACCAACAAACCTGGCTGTCAAAGCGGAGTGCGAAGTTAACTGCTGTGCCACTGGGCTGGCCCCAAAAGCAGAACTTTTTATTTTGTTTAGGTAAATAAATATATAAGGACAAAGAGGGCGGGAGAGAAGATTACAGAAAGAACATTTTGGAATCTGGAAAGCAAAAGAAGCATATGTGGTGTAATTTCTTGGAGAAGGTTTGGCTCAAGCAGCAGAACACCCAACTTAATAGAGGTTTAAACACGTGAGGTTTATTTCTCTCATATGAATATGGAATTGGGGAGTAAAGACTAGGCATGAGAGTTCCATAAAGTTGTCAGGGACCTAGCCTCTTTGTACCTTTCTTCAATTCCCTGTATGTGACCCTCATCTCACGGTCCAAGATGGCTGCTTGAGCTCTGTGCATCACATCCATTTTCCAGCTGGCAGTAAGGAGGAAAGGTGGATGAGACAGGCATGCACCTCACTTTAAAGACACTTCTCTTTTAGGTTTTTATCCCATGTCTTTCATCCAAGATATCATTCTCTTTTAAAGAGAGATATTATCCAGGTTTAGTAAGCTATTTTAATATCTATCTTTATGATTAACCAGAGCTTAGGGAATCAACATTTCTTACACAAATGCTGTACTTGAAATTTCCTCAGCTTTGGAGTCAGAAACACCTAGCACTGTGCTAAGCACTTATTAGGAATGCTGGCTCTGGGATTTCCAGTGGGGCTTGTGTAAGCATCTTAACTCTGACCTTCATTTCTTCCACTGAAAACATAAGGATGATCTATTTCCTTCCTCTTTCAAGCTCCAAATCTCCTTCTTTTAATGTTCTCCTAGTCTTCTCATCTTTGCCCTTCTCTTTGTCCCTGATCCCTTTTACATCTCTAATCACCGCTAAAAATAGCCCTACAATCCAGCTGGAGGCAGCATAAGTGGATGCTTAATGCCGGTGTGCCAGTCTGGCTCTGCCACTAGCTGGGTAAGTGAATTAGACCTCAGTTTCCACATCCGGAGAATGGGGGTAATGTTAATGCCTGCCTCTTGGGGGTGAGTAAAGATTACATGAAATAATGCCTGCGAAGTGCTTAGAGCAGAGGCTTCAGCATAGTAAATATAAACTAACTGGGAACAAATAATATTATATTGCAGGCATTGTGCTAAAAGCCTTATGTGGATTATTTAATTATCACAAAAACTCTACGAAATCAATGCTGTTATTTTCTCCATTTTGCCAGTGAGGTAGTGAAAGGCAAGTAACTTCCCCAATTTAATCTCAGATCACAAGTAGTGGGACCTGGGTTTGAACCCAGGCCATCTGCCTCCACAGTTACTGTCCCATCCCCTACTCTCCAGCACCAACCTGAATCAGCTGTTATGCTAAAGGCAGTTAACTCAGTTATTGACCTTTCTTCAGGTTTTTGGATCAACTTAAAACCATTAAGAAATTACTGTGTTCGTTTTCTGTGCCAAGCAAAGAAAAATCTCTACCAGTTTAAAGAAACGGAAAATAACAACCAATATTATTCAGCTCTTACTAAGCGCTTTAAATGCAAGAACTCATTGAATCTCACAACATCCTATGAGAAGTATACCATTCATGGCCCCATTACATGGTTGTGAAAATAGAGGCTGAGGGGGTTAAATATTTAGTAGCAGGTGGCAGAGGGCTGGTGCCCTAACTCATACCACGATGTCACGTGCCTCTGAAAACATGGTCCCTGCCCTTAAGGAATTTAATAACCTGCCCAGGAAGATAGACAGCCCCTTGACCCTGCTTGTGCTACTCATGTCCCTGCTCCCTCGCACCTCCCCGCCCACTTCCACGCTCAGGGGAACATTCTAAACAAATACTCAGAGCCCGCCCTGTACAGCCGCTCACCCGTGTCAAAGTTGAGCACTCGAGCTGCCTCTCCCTCCACAGTGACTACCCTGCCTATGCCCTGGATGTAGGCAGCTGTGGCCCGCCGGTGGGACAGCGTGATCTCAAACAGCCTTCTGCTGCACTGCACCCGGGACATGGCGGCGTCCCTCACGCGGGGCTCGATGTCCATCTTGTAGGCGTTGAACGCTTGGTGGAAGATGGTCTTCATGACCTACAAGGAGGGGGCCAGAGACGTGAGAAGCGGGCTCTTCGCTTCCGGAAACCCATCATACAGACGGACCAAAACACTTTCTGAGCACGATTTCAACAACAAACCAGGAAACACCATTGCTGCTGGTGGAGGATGGGCGTGATGATGACGCAGTCACTTAGAATTTCATTTGTAAAGGGTTAATAATAAAGAAAATGCTGAGGTAGAATCTATATTTGGTTCTTAAAGAAACTGAAACAAAAATTATAACTATTTTCATGAACCCCTACCTGAAATTTAGCATTTCCCTCCAGTGTGAATGGAGTCACAGGACTACCCATGACTTTGTCTCCAATAAAAACCATGGATATTTTTCAAACGACGTTAAGGTTGTTGCAGAAATCTCAAAGCACGGTTTATGCTTATCACTTCTTTGAAATTAACTGTCACCTCATCTTATTTCATGAATTATTAAAGAAGCACAGATATTCTAATATCACAAATTTTTTGAAAATATTTTGATAACTGTATTTCAATTCTATCAGTTTTCTTCATCAACCCATGTATTTTATTTTATGCATTTAAAAACATAATCCTGAGACGGGGTCTATAAAATTCATCAGACTGCCAAAGTGCTCCATGGTGCAAAAGAGATTAAGATTTTATGTAAATTTTATGTAAATAAAATTGTTTCTAAGTGTCCTTCCTATGAAGAAACAATGCTATGAAGCATAGGCTGCTTTTTCTGTCCTCATTCTTGAGATGATCTGAGACAGAGAGGGTAAGCAACTTTCCAAAGATCACACAACTTGTCTTTGAAATAGGCCCCAACTCTTAATTAGAATGTTAAGCTCCCTCTAAAGATATGGTCCCTGCCCTTAAGGAATTTATCATCTGCTGAGAAAGAAAGATTTGTTCTGCCTGCCTTACTGCCTCCTGCACACAATTCTACTTCCTTCTCTACTCCCACCCCGAGGGAAGTTTCTGTATTTGTTATCACATCGCAAAAAAAAAAATAAAGGTAGATGGATTTTCATTGAATTCAAGTAGCATATGGTTTAATCTGTCTAAGACTCTCTTTGGCAGACCTTAGCTGAAAAGGACACCTAAATTAACTTTTCTTGTGTATGGATTAATTTGGCCCAGAATTTTAAAGATTTTATGGATTAGCTGGGAGATATGCTGCATATACCCATTAAATTTTGAGGTGACCGATTTGAGAAATTTTCTCCTATAGTCACCTATAGACATTATTTTAGGGGGGAAAAAGTCACCTACAGCCTATAAAGAACACATCTCTATTTCATAGCACCAAAAGTTAAAGCAAGAAGAAAAAAAGAGGAATTTGAGAATAATCTGAAAATGAATTTTATCAGGGATGCTAGCAAGTAAAAGGGATTTCCGAGGTGAAGAATTTCCACTGGTGAATTAGGATTCATGCTGGTGCAGACTCTGGGATACCCACCAATAGCCATTCCCCTCCTCCTTGCTAAAGAAACCCTGAGTTTATCTGGCAGCAATGTGCACTGCCCCAAGAATTAAACCCCTATTGTCCAAGTGAATCAACGCAACCCATTCTCTCTGCTAGTGATTGGTCAGTGGGTAAGTGTGTAACCTAGCTTTGGCCAGTGAGATGTTGGGGAAGTCTTCTGGGACTTTCTGGGAAGATTTTCCTTCCTGAAAAGAGAGAAGCTTTGGAAAAGAAAGCTTGCGTTCTACTTGGAACTCTGTACTATCAAGACATGGTGCTTAGAATTGAGGCTGCCATCTTGGGAGCATGATGGAGACGTTGCTGACATACTAAAGCTAGCAGGACAGATAAATAGAAGAGAATCTCGGTCTTGGATGACATTGAGTCACAGTAATAAATCAGTGTCCTTCTGGTTGGGGCCACTTTGATATGACTACACAATTTCTTGCAGTCAAGTGCACCCTCACAAGGTATGCATGCTCACTCCCTTGGTGTAAACCAAGATGGCCTGGAGAAATGGTCTTTTAATGCATATAGTTTGTCTCTCCAGATCAACAGCGAAACATCCCACATGCTAGACGTGGGTTTCAACTGACCTTGGAAAAGCACTTTCTAAGCAGCAGGCACACCAGGGTCGAACACAGCACATTTCAGTAGGATATGGTCAAATGGAACCAGTTCTTAGCCTCTGACATCATTGATGCTCCAGATCTCTTTCAATTGTCTGGAGTAACCAAGGTCTGATTTGTAGTGGTCATCAATAAGTCAAGGCTGTTTCTCCTATTATAGCCTTCCTTGTGATCAACTTTAAGCGGTGTACTAGGATGAAGAGCAGAGGGATGGGACTGAAATCCTAGACATGGCCTATGTTGGCCTACATGATCTGGCTCCTCCTTGCTTGCCCCTCTCCAAATGCAGCTGCTGCCACTCGACCCTTTCTCTTTGCCCTGTGACCACAGTGGTTTATGGCCACCTAAATGCCTTCATACATGCTGTTCTCTCTGACAAAATTGCCCCCTGTTCCTCCTGGCCCTACTTAAGACCTGAGCCTTGTCCCTCATGGCTCAGCACAAATATAGGTTCCTCAAGGAAGCCTTCCCAGCCCTCCAGAACTTTCGTTATAGCTCATTTAACATCCTATATGTCTCCTTGTGGCACTTACTTTTAGTTAAAAACATTATAAGTGAGTTAGTCATTTAACATCTTTTTCACCCAATAGAATGTTGGTGACATTAGGCAGGGACAATGTCTTAGTCATCACTGTATCCCTAGAGCTTGACATAGAGCCTGACACATAGTAGGTACTCAGTTAATACATGCCAAGTAAATGGCTGCTCTCCAAAGAGAAGTTAAAATGATGCAGGCACTGCGTCACCAAGAATACTCTCAGATGCCATTAATGAGTCGCAGCTAGAAGCTGCTTATATAGTTAGGACAAAACTCTCTCTCATGACCAGGACACCTGACTTAGAGTGGGTTCAGTGCTGGTAATTTAAGGACCCAGGTTCTTCTTATCTTTTAATTCAGCTGTTCTCTTCAGGGCACTGGCTTATCTTCTTGCGCTGGCTCCATTTATAGTTCCACGATTGCTGCCACAGTTCCAAAGTGAGGAGATAATATCCAGAGGCAGAAAAAATGGAAGTCCGTTTCTAGTGCTCCTGTTCAAGAATGAAGGAAATCTCCCAGAGCAACCCTCCTTGGTCAGAAGTGTGCCACACACCCATCCTCGAACTGATCATTAACGAGGGGCATGGCATTCTGATTACCATGTTAGAACAAACGAGATTCACCCTGAGGAAAGTGAAGGGCCAAGTGCCATCTGTCTTCTGTCCCATGAACGCAATCATGACTGTTTTAGTAAGGAAGAAGCTGGGTGTGTGTGGATGTGTGGCGCTGGTGCTCGGAATGAGGAGGAGAGTTTGACAGGCATCCAAGAATGCCTGCCACCCACCCTCAGTGTGCAGGAAATTCATTAGAATAAATGTTGGCATCAAAAATATAGCATGCAGCCAAGGGAGAAAA